>NW_028252957.1:600000-760477 GCF_964263255.1 Lissotriton vulgaris
AAATACAGTGACGGTAGCCTGCAAGTGACATCAGACCTCTGACCCTGCATTGGATTTTACAGTGTACCTACTACATTGTTACCCCTGTCCACAAATGAACAGATTTCACATTGCCACAAAAAATATATACATTTTAGAAAAGCGACATATGGGACCACATGCAGCATTTTGTGGTACCACTGTTAGCTTCCCTTTACGCCAGAAGTATGCATATTTGTGTGTATCACAAACCGACAGCAGAGGGACATATCTATAGGAGGTAGGGTTTTAGAGATTAAATGAAATTCGACAATAGAGTATTTTAAACATTTTGAAATATACAATAACGTTACATGTATACATAATTACTTTTCTCATGTTTACAATTTGGAAATACATTATTTTCCTAGAAACCTGAATTTTCGTCCAGTGCTAAATCCTCGATTAGTTCACTGGGCCTCAATTTAGAATGCCAGCAACTTTGTCACTAGAGAGCTTGTTCATTCCATCACCTTCGAAGCTGTCCTGGCACATTGAGCGCTGTTTGAAATAACACTGTGGAATGGTTGCAGTTTAATCTTTTCCTGGAGCAATCATTTAATGCTTTACAACCCCAGGAGTGCCGTGAAACATTGCTACAAGTCCTTCGGAGTTGCAAGAAATTATGAAACACACCATTACAGTACATCTTCCTTTAGATTTGCCAGAGTCATAACCTGGAAATTGCAAATCTCAAAACTGTCAGTGAATTGCAGTTTCATTTTAGGCCCCTGCAGATATGGAATTTGAGTATGCAAAATATTCTGCAAGCTTTTGACAAACATTCTACAAGAAGAGTAGACAAATTCTAGCATTAGCTATTGTACGTGGTCACATTATAGATCCGGGTAGAGACACCTCCATTTTACATATTCACTTTGTTAAGTTGCTTCTTTCTTAAACACAATGACATTTGACACATATTTGTTTGTGCACCTGGGCAGGATAAAATTCTCTGAAACCAGCATTACTTACTTTTCCACTTAGTAGGTACATTATCAAATACCTTGAACATTCTGTACAAGGGCTAAGTTCACTATGCAAAATGTTATATTTTTTTGACTGTTCGGTGACAGAGCAGCTATTGTTGCTCAAATGTGAATTTAGTTCGTCACGAGGCACAGTGGAGCTGAGCTCATGATGACCTGAGCTCGTCATAACAGCTGTGGAACGCCCACACTGGGCTAATTCCCCTCCTGTGCTGGGCGTTCCATTGAGTGGGCGGAGTCGTGACGCGCTCAGCTTGTCATGAGCACAAATCCACTGTGCAGCAAGACGAGCTGAGTTCGTCACGAGCATTGTGGCTCTGCGCGCAGACCCCCTCCCCCCGCACCGCAGGGGAATTAGCCCCACGGGGAAGGGGTTAAGGGGTTAAACACTTTGGCCAGGAACATGGTTACAGAAATGGCTCTGAGGACTGTCTTAAAGTAGAATCAATCTGAGCAAGTTTTTATACAATTATAGGGTATCATAAAAATACTTCCAGCAATCCTTGTTTGGTAAAAGGATGCAGGCCTTTCCTGTGAAGTCATAAATGCAGGCCTCTGATACCAAATGCAGGTAGGCCTCAACCTTGCGTGGATTACAATGAGGGCCTGTGGGTATTGTGTTCAGATGTACGGCATAACTGGTGCATGATTACTGAGTGTATTCTGTGTGCTGTGTCCTGTTAGGTATGTGTTTCTAACTTCGGGTGGCATCTGAATTCATGATGTTTCAGGAATGCATGCACTCCTCCAGCCATGTGTGCTTTATTGGGGCCAATCTCTTTGGACCATTGTGGTGGCATGCTTATCTGGGGGATGGACATGAGTTTCCTGTTTACATATTTGTCTGCCGGCTATCTGCTAACCCACCTGTGATGTGTCAATCAGTAACCTCTAGCCTATGTCGAAGAGGCTGCCAGACCATGTATTTATGAGTCTGGATTGACGGACAGTTCATGAAGTGAGAGTTTGTTAACAGTGACGTTATGTCACTCATATGTGAGAGTATCATTATAAACATTGAAATCAATGGTATCAATATTAACACTATCACAATAGAATAAACAATAGCGGCCTGACTGGGGCTTCGGCATGACAATATGGATGATGTTTATTAGACAAACAATATCACTCCTTTGTTTAGACAGAGAAGCATTTTGCTGACATTGAGAGGTCATCCCATGCAGGAATTCCAGGCCAGTTTATTCCTGTTTACCTCATGCGAAGAATGCTGCCCAGCTTCCCACCATGATTGGCAGCCTAATAATAATTACCCTCAGGTAAAGGGGCGTTAGATCATCCTACAGTGATTTGGCAGATTCACTCACCCTAGACACACTATCTTAGGTAGCACTAGATAGGAGTACAATATATCACAGTACTTATATGCAAGCATATCTTCTCTCTAATTACAAAATGGTTGAACTATTATCCTAACCATTCTCATTATGCTAATAAAACTATTATGTTTCCTTCTATTGATAATTGCAGCACACCTACATTTCTCAAGAATAACAATGCTTCTACAAATATTGAAATGGCATGTTTTATATTCCTTGTGTATTATGGGTATGCCTGAGTAACCAAATGAAAAGATTCTAAATCTGTTACCACAATTTCCTTGTAGGGCGTGTAATGTTGTGAGGTTGCCCAATCCATTTGTTACCTTGTCAGCTTAGGAGTACAGATTGTGTACTGTGAGCTAGCAGGACTACGACCAACATATCTGGGTGGTGTCTGTGGAGTCAGTCTCAAACAGTCCTGCTGTTTGTTGTCCATCGAATGTACATGTTTTCCTGAAAAGGCATAAGTAGTGTAGTTCCTATATTCCTAATAGGCTCTGCGCATTTGAATAATATATCCTATGGATTTGACGTAGGACTGAGGTCAACTAGGTCTCTATCAAATATATTAGACTTAATTGTGAGTGTCAGCTAGCTCAGAGGTCACTAGAAACTTTCTCGAATAAACAAGAAGAGATTAGTTTCTGACAACCGCATAAACATGACAACTTTGTCTCCCCAAGAATAAACTGATCTTCAGAGTCGTGGAAACAATAGATAGATATTTTACTCAGTCAATCGTGCATGCTTCATTTCACCAGAGGTGCAGAGAAATACATAGACGGGCGTTTCCAATAAAAGGTTTTATTGAACAGACTTCTTTCTCAAGCATAAGAAATGAACTGCTACAATCGTAAGACTGGTTGCAAAATATAATGCATACAGTAAAAATAGTAAAATAAAATAATTCTGTAAGAGCATTGTATGGTTCCTGAACCATAGCTAAATACATACATAAATAACAGAAGCTAAAAGTACTCAACAGGTGCTTCTAAAATACGCCTACCCCGATGTACCTAACCTAAGCTTAGTACGAGGGAAGAAGTAAGTGAGGTGTATCATAAATGTAGTATTCTTTTGCTAAGAATCTATCCAAGGTTACTCTTAGGGTCTAATCTGCTCCGTACCTCGATTTGGAATGAAGAAGGTCAGGCTCAGGACTCGATTTCTCAGCAACCCGCAAGGGTAGCTTGGAAACACTGGAGCTGGATTTCTCAGCAGGAGAAAAGACAGCGTCTCTCTCAGTACGTCTGCTGGAGGGTCGGCTTCCTTTGGCACTTGCGGTAGCAGGTCGCGTCGGGCAAGTAGATAATCGAACTGCTCCAAACCACTGTGTGTTTGCTATGGCAAGAGTGGGCATATTTATACTTTGAAGGTACCGAGTTTGACGTAAAGGTGGACCTAATAACATAATCAAAGAGTCTCAGTTCTTTGAAAACTCCATGAGTTCTTGGACAAGTCAGTTTTCAAGCAAGGGGAAGTCCCTAGCTGCTGAGGCCGAGTTTTCCAAGAAATCGTTGTAGATTTTCGGAACTAGTGGAAGTAGCCATGCCGTATTTGGACTGCATGAGCTATGTCTAAATATGGTTATGATTCTTATGCCTATATAAGGATATGGTGATTTATACCTATATAAGGGCATGAATCTGGAAAATTACAATAGGGTCCTAAAATGTCATACAACACCCACTCTACGTTATCATGTTCATCTAAGTTCAAGTACTAAAACATATAATCTAGAGCATGTGTTTACAATCTCACCCAAAAATATATAAAATGTATTTCAAAATGGTTGTACACATAAAATGAGCATTTGTACAGTACGCTTTTTAAAAGAAACAAGTTCATTGTAAGCATATGATATGATTTCAGAAATGCTAACCAAATGAATCATGAAAATTACATTTATGAAATGGCTCTTAGTTACAGAAGAAAAAGTCGAGACCATCCCATAGCAGAATATACAAATTGTTTCAGTTTTGGTATGTGTATGGTATGCGTATTAGGTCAATAATGTTCTTAGGATGTATTCAAAGAATTCTTGTTCTCTAAGAATAGTTCTACTTTAAGAAGATTGCTTTTGTGCCAAGGTTCATTATGTTTCGGAAAAGGTCAAATCAAATCACAGAAAAATAGAGTTCCAAAGTTAGAAGTTTCTGTTTTTTTTTAAAAAAGTGAAGGACGAATTTCAGATTTCAAGGAACGCTGTGTGCTAACTTCAAAAGTCATTCTCAGTGTCAGGAGAAAAGTTGTCTAGGCTGGCAAACAAATCGTCTACCAAAGTAGATGAAAGTTAAACCGTTTCATTAAGAAGGTCAATTGTACACAGATGTGAAACATCACCGTCAGCCGCATTAGCAATGTTTGCAGCAGATGGTACCTGTGTGCTTGTTGGTCTGCGTATCTCACCTTCCGCTGGAATTGCCAAGGAGATCTCAATGAATGCCGTCATAAGGATCGGTATCAGTTTGGGGCAACACAGTACATGAGCCGTCACCGAACTCAGTAAAGCGTCAACATCCGTTGTCAGTGCTGATGGAAGTGTTAGACAGACATCTAACACGCATTACTTTCCACAAAGAAGGCATCGTAGAACAGGTAACATGGAATCTTGCCAGATTGGTCTAAATGACAGTAACCATGTGGTATTCAGATCTCTGAAACGAGTCAAGCCAAGGATCTGTGTAATTCTGTCAGGATACTGCATGGCCAAGAGAGCATTCTCCATGGTAATTTGGGTATCACTGGTGGCTGGATTTGCCATAACGGAGCAGGAAAAATAAAAATATAATCCCTGCTACGAGTCCCAAGATGAGAGGCAGGCCGCCAAACACAGAGTGCACGGAGTTAGGAAAATGCCCAGGCCAGGATTACTTCAAAGGGTGCTAAGTCCCGAAAAAATCGTCCTAAATACATGTACAAAACCGCTGGTATCAGACATGTTTAAGATACGCCCTAACATTTCTGCAAAATGTATTGGGCAGTTTGTTGATAATAATGCATGTATCTCTGCAGAGGACCTTGCAACTTGTAGATCATACGTCTCTCTGGACGAAGTCAGTGGCACAGTTTTTTGCAAAAGAATGGCTTTCATTCTGCTTAAAGTATCAATTCGTATAGAAGAGATGTTCAGTGAAGGCCATAGTGGTCTGTCATGCTTTTTGGAAACAATACTTGCATACGTCAAGTGACCCTGGCTGACACACTAACCAGATAGGCTGTCCCTGGCATCATTCCACAACAGCTGTGATCATTGAGCATTATGTAGCTTCCATTGGAAATATGCCAAAATATTGGATCTATCGCCGCTGTCGGGGAACCCTGCAGGTGGCATGATAAGTTGTTTGAAGAACCCTGGCAGGCTCCATGTAAATTAATGCCTTGACACAGAAGTGTACCGCTCAATGTGGTTTTACAGTTTTTCCCACTAAGAAATACCTTCTTCTCCCCACTCCAACATTTGTGTGTATATGGTAAATCCCAGGTTGACTTTATGTATCTTTTACCCAACCTTTCATACAGGCCTGCTGGTATATGTTTTAAGCAAAATTGAAACTGGAAAATCGTCACTGGTATCCTGATGTGCCAAGTATTATCCATTCAATTGATGGCTTCTCAGAAACGGTCTATGGTAATCTCTCCAGTTTTTCTATGCTTAGCACCATATAGTCTGCTCCCCTCTGTGCCAAAGAGATTTGTTTATCTGTAAGGTTAAATACAGAAAACAATGACATAGTGTTGATTAGACGCCAAGGCACATAGCCAGAACAAAGGTTTTGTAACGTCCAGCCTAACAGTATTACAGAGCGTAATTGAGACTGGCCATGTTGTAACATTAGTAAGTCCTGTTCCATTATGTCTATGGCAGAGGATACAATGCTGTCTAAAGAATACATTGTGGACGACAGAGTTGTTCACCCATTGTCAACTACAGAGAGTGCTTTCTCCAAATTAATACGATCAATTTCTCGTATTCTTTCACCTGTTTCCATTTGCGTGACTTTCCATGCTTCATTGTAAGCAGCGAATATACCAGCGTATATAAACCGTTTTTAACGTGGTTTGTGAGGACCAAGTAAGAATTCTCGCAAATCAACACCATCTTTAAGTAAAGTTAAGTGTTGTTTTATCTCCGGAAGTGTATATTTTTGTAACCATTAAAGGCACAGTTTTCCTACACTGTAAGTTGGTTTTATCCCTGGATGTTGTCTCTGGAGATACCTGGGATCTGGCAGAGTTACTGTAAACCCTTGTGTCTTGATCAGGAATCTATCTTGACAGATATTCATGTCTGTGGGCCAGATTAACCATTTTTTCAATTCAGGATTTGTTCTGTTTTGTAGAATAATATAATTTACGTCTATCTCCTCATCTGAAGTTAAATTACTGTCAGGTGTGGGCTTGGGTATGGACAGTTTGTTTACATCTTTTATCTTTGCCAGGCCAAGACAAGATCTCTGTTGAACAGTTTCATTTTAGAACATTATTTGCTGTGGGATGATGCAGGCTCTGAATAACGCTTCTAAACCTTGTACCTGCCAGTCTTTTGTGCTCCAAACAGTTTTTGTCTCAATGTTTTCTTTCCAAAAGTTAAAGCCTAATGTGGATAATTGAGCAAAAACGGGCGCAGAATAAATATGTTTAGTATTTGTCAACAAACGTTTCATGCCTGTCTTATTAACATTTTTTAAGTAAAAACTTCCTGGGTTTGTGACATTAAAATCTGTAAAATATGGAAATTTTCTATAGAATGTTTTAGAGCTACCTTTTGGAGGTGTCGGACAATGTTCCCATTGATTATAAGTTAAAACATTTCTAGGGTTTGCAGATTTGTGCAAATAATGATGACCAAAATGATTGATACGTTTCTTCATAATTTGATGATCTTTCTAAGTATTAATGTTATGCAAATTTCGCTGACATTTCTAAATCTGCCATCATGTTTTTACCAGTTTCAAAGTCCCAATCATCAGAAAATGTACTAGGTGAAACAAAATCACTCCAGGAAACCTTAAATTGGTGTGACATTTTCAGCAGCTCGACAGGGCCATAAATGTCATACTCAGTTCTATCCCGTGCTAGTCCACCAGGTAGAGGAACCGCTGTGATGTTTACTGATGCAGGTCTCGTTGTTCACGATGAGATGATTTGCGTGGTTTCAGGAGCAAGTTGATGTTCTGCTGTGTCCATTTTAATGTGTTTAACATCTATCAGCCTTGCCAAACTTAAAATGAGAATGAGACATAGTAGGAGATACAATACACCTAATCCAATCCAAAATTTAAGCCAAGGTGAAACCATATACGTATTTGCAAGCTCTTGACCAAGTTCTGTTAACTGTTCCTTGAAAGTTTTGTTTGTCTGTGCTGTTTCAGGTTCACTGGGATGCTCAGAAAATGTATTGAACTTGATGAAATAGCCAGAGGTAGTTCTGTCAATAGTTGGTATTGCATCCGGATTATTTGAAATCACTGGAGCTGACTGTTCCCTTGACATGTTAGTATAGTCAGATGCTACATCATTGTAGACCGGAGTTTCTTGACAAACTGGTATTTGGGTTTCAAGAGGCACAAGTTCCATGACTTTTTTGCATAGTCCTTCTTTTCTTACTGCAGAATCTTTAAAGGTAAGGAATATTTCAGGTTGAACCTCTTGGATAGTAGCAAGATTTTGTCATCTGCTACATCTTGGGAGTCCACTGGCCCTACTACTTATTATCGGCAACATGGTGTGGTTTTATCAGGTCAATTGATACAGACCGGTTCTCCTTTCTTCCAGCAAGGGGAGGCAGTAACACTGTTCTTGATCCGAGGACTGCTAGTACAGGTACTGGTTTTCTGTAAGAAGGCCCAAATTCCTCTATTTTGTCCCTGACCAGATCCCCAATCTTTGGAATCCTGACAGATCTTGCTGGGACAAGTGTTCGTTGGCTTTTCGCTGGTGTTGCTTAGACTTCTTCTTGTTTCATTTAAGTCTTGTAAAACAGCCAAACGATCTTTGATATCAAAGGGTTTTTGTTCCACCACTGAAGTATGACGATCGAGGTCTTCAACCAACATTCTAGTACCAAAAAGAATTTCATATGAGTGATTATACCCAGAGAATTTTCTTGGCAGGTTATTAAGACTACGTTGGACACTTATTAGATGTTTCACCCACCCATCACCCGAACCTAATACCCTAGCTGTTATAGATTGCTATATGTCACGTTTTTTTTCTCTCCACAACCAAATTTCCCTCAGGAAGGAATGGGCTCGAAAACCGCAATGCAACGCCCGAGCTGGCCATGGCCTCCTTGTAAGCCCTAGAGCTAAACGCAGGACCTTGGTCAGAATGTAGTGTGCC
Source organism: Lissotriton vulgaris (assembly GCF_964263255.1). NCBI lineage: Eukaryota > Metazoa > Chordata > Amphibia > Caudata > Salamandridae > Lissotriton > Lissotriton vulgaris. The sequence goes on from NW_028252957.1 coordinate 608,693, forward strand.
GATTGCGTATGTGCTGATAAAGACTCACAAATCTTTTATAACAGTTCGGGCGTCAGCCAAGTGCAGAGGCCACATCCAAATGAATCTCATCCTAATATTTGAGGGATCGCATTCGTCCATGGTGACGTCTGCGGGTAGAAAGTCTAATGCTCTCTAGCAATGGTGTCTGTACTGGGCTGGCTACACTGTAGTCCAGTATCTGGTGGCACTCTAAGCTGTGATCTCTGTGACATCACAATTAATCCCAAATTCGTAAATGTGGGCGCTCATCCCTGGCCACCAGTACATCTCTTTTAATTCTAGTAGAGATTTTGAGATCCCTTCATGTATCAGACCCTTTCCCATATGTGCTTCGTGAATCAAAGCACCTCTCCGGTTCCTGTTTGGATTTACCCTATCCCCCACTCCAGGGATTCAAGCAAAAGGAACACAGTTTGCATCAATTATGTATGTATATTCAAGTGGGTAGTTTAGAGGTAACACAGCTCCGCTGCCTTTGCTTGTGGCATTGACAGCTAGCAATTTTTTGCATCTATTTTTGTTTTTGAACGAGTGATTGCAGCTACAGAAGACGTTTGCACAGTTGCCTTTGCGGCTTCATCAGCCAATTAATTCCCTTCAACGTGAACGCCATAACGCTGATGACTTGAGTCTTTTGTAGTTCTTTCTGCAATAGAACTACTTGTTCCCAAAGCAATTCATGCTTTATAATGCCACCTTTTGCGTCTTTAAAACCATTTTGAACCCAGTTCCGCAAGTATTCATTGTAAGACTGGAGGCAGTATTACGAATCGCACACTATGAGTGTGGGGAATTCGAAATCGTTTTTTTCCAGCGCCATCTTGAAAGCCTGTAGTTCAGCTCGTTGAGCTGTACAGTCTCCGAGAGATTGAGTTTTTGTGACCATTGGTCTGAATTTACCATCGCGCCAGCGACCTTTAACAATCGCGCATGCTGCACTATGAGTTTGTTTTCCCCCAATTGCGGTCTGTGCTGATCCGTCTGTATATATCATACAGCCGTAATGTTCTAGAGGCAGAATTTCAGTGGGCAGAGGACATTCTTGTTCGTATTTGAAAAATTCTTGTGTCTTCAAGTAAGGGTCAAAAACATATTCAACGGCTGTCGCAGCAAGAGAATTAACCCATTGTATCTATCTTGGATGTAAAGCTTTTGCATTTGGAATGCCTGCCTTTGTTACTGCCTCTAAGGCAGGTACAGTACTAACGACGTTTATGCATTTACCCTGTGCGAGAGCTCTCTCTTTTGCTACCACTGTCAGAATTTTTTCTGTTGAAGTGAATTTCATTGCAGCTTGTGTGTACAAGTGTGACTTGTAAGCTATTGGTACATTTTCACCTTCATTAAAGGTTAGATATGTTAGTCCGCATCTCCCTGTGATGATTTGGATTACAAGGTTGAGTACAATATTGTGTGTTTGTAAATGTTTTGTTGCTAATATGTCTGTTTGCACTGAACGCAAAATTTCTGTGTGTTTTTGAGTCCAATTAGTTTGTTTGAAATCAGATTTGATTATTTCGTAGAGAGGTTTAACCCTTTCTGCGTAATTTAGAATGTAAGTTCTTCCGAAATTCAGGAAACCTAGAATTGACTGTACATTTTTCAGCGTCTTTGGAGGTTGGAGCGTCGCACATTTTTCTAAAAAGTTTGCTGCCAAGCTCTTGCCTTCACTTGAAAGTTTGTATCCTAAGAATAGGACGTTGAGGTGGGCAATTCTTGATTTTTTAAAGTAGAATTTATACCCTTCAGAGGCGAATCCAAGTATTATGGTGTTCACCCTGGTCAAGTGCCTGTCCAAATCATCATCTGTAATATAGATGTCATCGACATAAGATAATGGCTCATCAGCATTTGTTTGTAGTAACTCTGTTACTCTGGCTGAAAACAATTATGGGCTGCTTTTGAATCCCTGGGGAGATGACAAATGTGTGGTTTGTCCCCATTATTGAGAAAGCGGTCAAGTACCTGCTTTCTGATGCAATGTTTAGACGGAAGAAACCGTTTGAACTAATCTAATGTCATTTTATATTTTTTGCGTACTATGTTATTCATCAGTGCTGCACTGTGTGCATTTTGTATTGCAAAAGTTTTGCAACAGGAATTTAAATGTCTATAATCCAAGACTGGACGATATGTATTGTCTGATTTGGAGACAGGAAACAAAGGATTGTTCACGGATGAGGTGCATGTTTCAATCATCCCTTGGTACTCAAGTTGATCTAAGATCTCCCTGACCTGTTTTTAAGCTTCCTGCTTAACTGGAGACTGCCTCTGAGCAGTTGGTTGATTTTCTTAACTGGATAATATGGTGAGGAGAGTCCTCATCCAATCCCACATGATTTTTATATAATGCTGGAGCCTGAGCTACATCCCATTTTCTGGCATAGGTGTATTTTTTATGAATAGGAATATGATTTGAGAAGGCTGGCATAATGATCTTTTCGCCATGTGGGCACTCCCTGACAAATTGAGGTGGCCAGTCTTTTTCAGCCAGAAGAATGTCATAACCCTGTGATAGTTTTTCCCAAAAGAGTGCTTTTATTTTCCAAGTTATGTCCCCCTCTATTCGGAGTGTGACTTCATATAGCTTATGTGGTGCACTAACCCTGGTATCTGCAGTTTCAACTTGAATGCATTCATTCAGATCCACTGTCTCCAGATGATCCTTCAAGATCCTGCGAGCTATGGTGAACTCTGCTGCACTGTCCAGGATTGTCTGGGTCCACTCCCCGTTCTTGAGTTGTGTCTTCAAGATCCTCGGCATGTCTTATTTTAATACTTGCTACATTCTTTTTGGTGAATTGAGTTTTCTTATTTTTTGTAATGTGTTGATTGTCTTTGGACTTCACGCGTTCCTCTTTGTGTTCTGATCCTCCTCTTCTTTCAGATTTCTGCAAGGAAGTCTGAAAGGTACGGGAGGAGCGTGTATCAGTATCTTGATATCTATCAGGTTTTCTTAAATTATCGCTATTTCTAAGGTTGTACCTCTTTTCAGAGTGTTCCTTTTGAGGAGATCTACCTCTGGATTGAGAACGCTTCTCTTTGGGAAGTGACTGTCTACTTTTCCCATTTCTTTTTAGTTGTAGTGAGATTGTTTTTAATAAAAATTCAAGATTTACTGTTAGTTCGGGCTTTACTGGTTTCCCTCCCAAACTGTCTCTACCTAGTTCTTTATATGATTTTTCTTTTATCCTGGCAAGTTCATACGGTTGCTCAGTTACATCAAGTTCTTTTAGTTTTTGACGGATTGCCACGGATGCTGCTTCACTTCTAATGTTAGCTAATAATATAGCTGAGACCTGTTTGAAATCTTGCAGTAATTTCATACCAAGATTCAAGGCAGGTTTTGGTCCGTATTCATTTTGAATCTGTTCCAGGACGTCAGGTATTACTGCCATAGATGGAACACCATGTTTTTTGTGTAGATTGAAGCAAAGACTGTACCCCAACTGTCACAGTCTTCTACCTGTGGTGCTATCCCTATTGGTAAACAGATTGTTAGAATCCTGTGTTTCTCATGAGGTGTACTGTCTGGAAATACTGCCTCTATTTGAGTAATTTTTTGAGCTAACCAGAATGGAATTTGTTCCCTTTTTGCGGGCAATTTACCAATGACTGATTGTATAGTCTGTGGTGCAATTTTGTTTGTGTTCCCCTGATGAGGGGTGTGCTGTGGAATTCTTATAGCAGGTTAGACTGTTAAAGTCCACATGACTTATTGTACCAATTGTCTATGTATTTTGAATAATTGTTTTAGCTGAGCTAACAGTTCTGGACCTGTCATTTGTTCTATGGCAGGATGTGGTGAATAGCTGGCTAGTACCGGACATGTTGCTCCTGGTTTACCTAGTGGACCGAGCCTGGTAATGTGATTTTGATGTTGTAGGGCGCCTTTACGTCAGAGATGGTGCTCTTGGTATGATAAGGAATGTCAACGTCCTCGAAAGGAGCGTATTCCGCTGGAGGTTCCTCCATCTTGTAGAAATGGAACACATGTGTTGTTGGATTTGCTTGTGGAAAGATAATCCATGAATAGAATACCTCTGTCTGCCGATATTCATGTGCCTTTATGACGAATATTACCCTACCACCTCTTGGTGGTAGGCCAGTTTCTATAAGCTTTATAGCTATGGCTTTCCTTAAATTTTCTGGGTGATTATGGCATCCACGTCAGTTTCAATAAACCCTGTGGTGTCAAAACCTGGTGGAGTATTATTTCCTACCGGTCCACCGTTCTCTGTGTCGCTATCCGACATTTTGTTGAGAGGAAATAAAGATAAGGTGCACAATATTTTGGAACACTGTATCATTCAACGTTGAACAAAACCAAAAACTAATACATAGGATTTTTTGTCCTACTCAGTAATGGCGGATTTCTTTTATCCTTTATTCCATGCCATGTAGTGCAGTTTCTATATTCCCAATAGGCTCTGCGCATTGGAATAATATATCCTATAGATTTGACGTAGGACTGAGGTCAACTATGTCTCTATCGAATATATTACACTTAATTGTGAGTGCCAGCTAGCTCAGAGGTCACTAGAAACGTTCTCGAATAAACAAGAAGGGATTATTTTCTGACAACTGCATAAGCCATGACAACTTTGTTTCCCCAAGAATAAACTGATCTTCAGAGTCGTGGAAACAATAGATAGATAATTTACCCAGTCAATTGTGCATGCTTCGTTTCACCAGAGGTTCAGAGAAATAGATAGATGGACGTTTTCAATAAAAGGTTTTATTGAACAGTCTTCTTTCTCAAGCATAAGAAATGAACTGTTACAATCATAGGACTGGTTGCAAAATATAATGCATACATTAAAAAGAGTAGAATAAAATATTACTGTAAGAGCATTGTATGTTTCCTAAACCATAGCTAAATAAATACATAAATAACGGCTAAAAGTACTCAACTGGTGCTTCTAAAATACGCCTACCCCGATGTACCTAACCTAAGCTTAGTACGAGGGAAGAAGTAAGTGAGGTGTAGTATAAATGTAGTATTCTTTTGCCAAGAATCTGTCCAAGATTTCTCTTAGGGTCTAATCAGCTCCGTACCTCGATTTGGAATGAAGAAGGTCAGGCTCAGGACGCAATTTCCCAGCAACACGCAAGTGTAGCTTGGAACCACTGGAGCTGGATTTCTCGGCAGGAGAAAAGACAGCGTCTCTCTCAGTGCGTCTGCTGGAGGGTCGGCAGTAGCAGGGCGCATCGGGCAAGTTGATAGTCCAACTGCTGCAAACCACTGTGTGTTTGCTATAGCAAGTGTGGGCATATTTATACCTTGAAGGTACCAAGTTTGACGTAAAGGTGGACATAATAACGTCATCAAAGAGTCTCAGTTCTTTGAAAACTCCATGAGTTCTTGGACAAGTCAGTTTTCGAGCAAGGGGAAGATCCTAGCTGCTGAAGCCGAGTTTTCCAAGAAATCGTTGTAGATTTACGGAACTAGTGGAAGTAGCCATGCTGTATTTGGACTGCATGAGCTATGTCTAAATATGGTTATGATTCTTATGCCTATATAAGGATATGGTGATTTATACCTATATAAGGGCATGAATCGGGAAAATTACAATAGGGTCCTAAAATGTCATACAACAAGGTGAGCTTTTTTTTTGTAAATTGAATTTGCCGCCCATTTGAGCAAATCCTAAAACTATGCCACCTACTATAGCCAACTGAGTTGAAAGGCCATCCTCTGTCATATAAATGTCATTACATAGAACAATGCCTGGTCATCAAATTCTTTCAAAGTTGTGTGACATGGGCTGAAAGCAACCCTGGGCTGTTCCTATACCTTTGAGAAATCAACAGAACTGTTTTGGAGAGCCTAGCACACTGAATGCAGTCAAGTACCTGCTTTCAAGTGCTATGTTTTGGCAGAAAAATTAATTGGAAATGTCTAATGTGGTTTTCTAACTTTTTCCCACTGTTATTAAATAGTGTTGCGCTGTGCGAATTTTGTACAGAAAATATGTGTGTAGCGGTGTTCAAGTGTCTGTAATCTAACACTAAATGACATGAATGTTCAGATTTCATTACTGGAAAACAAGGATTTTTCATTGGGGAGTTGCAATTTTCTATTACACCTTGGTTTTTAGGGTGTGTGTAAATCTCTAACATGTTTTGTAGCCTCATTTTTAATAGGTATTGTAATTGAGGTTGTGGGGTTGCTCTCACAGGTATAATGTGATAAGGGAACCATCACCCTACCCCACCCCACATGGTTGCGGTAGAATGCAGGAGCTTGCGCTAAGGTCCACTTCTTGGTGTATGAATCTTCAGGGTAATCTGGGATATAGTCGGAAAAGCTGACATAATTATCATTTCTCCCTCGGGGCAGGCTACAACACAGTCTTGTGGCCAATGTTTTCAGGTCAAAAAATAACTCCCTTTGGAACCACTGTGTAGTAATGAACTCCAGACTGGTTGAGTTATTTCATGAAGATTTATTGTAAGTTGGTAAGTAGCCTGGAACAAGCCCCACCAGGAGCAGCCAGCAGGCAGCTTAGCCCCATCATGACTGTGAGTTATCTTCAACCAGCACCCAACATTCCATAGTGCATCACAGTGTAGAGGCATTCCACTAGAAGGGCATAAAGTGGGTCAAGGCATACATAGGAATATGCAATAGGTAGGATGCATCATACCTTCTTTTTTCCACAACAGAACAATGAACATAGAAGCATAGAAACTAAAAGAGAAAGTGTACCGATCATTACCTGCAAACACACCCACTGGCAAGACAGATGTGACAGGAGGCACTGCACAGCATGAGGGGTAAAAAATACAGAAAAGGAACAAACGAATAAAGATAAGGCACATTCCTTCTCTGTAAACACAAAGCAATGCAAAATCCATAAAGTAAAACAATTAGACTTGAGGAGTAAACTTCAAACTGTAAACTTGCAAAAAGATTTGAATCCATTTGAAAATAGATTTGAAAATTGATTTAGATAGAGATGTGCAATCCAAACAGGGAAAACTGCATGCACCTGTCAGGATTTTGCGAGTTGCTGCCACCTCTGTTTATAAACCAGCTAAGAAAGCAAGGACCATTTCCAGACCCCGGGTGGTGAATGTGTGGTATCCTTGCCCTTAGATGAGGGTGGCTGTTATATTGTAAATAGTTCATTACCGTCATCAGAGTCCCTCCCCAAGATGGCCGCCGTGTGGTCGCTAAAAGATAATCTAAGGCAGTGACAGGTCTAGTTAACGTGCCTCGCGCGCAGTTTTGTATCTGCGCACTTCAACTGCTTCGTGGCCTGAGGCAGCCGCTGATTTCCTCGCTCCGTGTCAAGTATTCGTGACAGGAATTCTGAGGGAGTTTAGCAGTCTTCTAATAGTGTAATTCTTAATTCAGAGAAGTCGTCGAGTAGTAAGGTTCAAGACTTTTGTGAAGTTCGAAGCTCAACATTTCCTGAGGTAAAGCGTAACTTCTCTGGTGACTGAATCCGTCATGGAGAATGCTATCTTCTGAGGTGGGCTTCTTGCCTTTCCACTTCAAGAAGACATCAGCGCTACAGAAGAAGGAGGAGTTCGCGGGTGAGCGGCACCACGAAGAAATAATAAGCCTATCTCATTGACTTGCTCGTTCATTTCTTCCCCCCCTCATATTTGAAAACTAAGACTCTTCAATCCCTCATTGCGCTTCCCCTTTCCTTTCCTTTCCCTGATCCCTTTTTGTGCGCTTTGGATTTATGGACTATCAGAAGTCAAGCCAAGGTTCAAGCGCCTGCAATCTCCAACAGAACCCCAATTAAGGCATTGCCAAGGATATTCTCAGGTAAAGAAAGTTTCATTAGAGGGTAGGAAAGAAACATAAGTAGAACATTCAGTAATGTTGTCTCCTGTTCTTCCAGATAAGAGTATCCGGCAGCTTACCAATTCACTGTAAGAAGAGAGGCAATAACTTGAGAAATTCTGGTAGGACAAGTTCTGTTATTTTAATAGAGAGAGAGTACAGTTGTTAAGGTGGGTTGTTGCTTATGTTCTCTTCCCCAATCTGTGTATTAGGCACCTGTGAAGCACAGACAGCAGAAGACCTATTCTCAGCAGTCTGAGCGTGGTGTCAGAAGATCTCAAGTTGTCTCTTCTCTGTCCACTTCCCCTATTCCCTTCTGCTAGTGTTTTTGCCTGTTCGGCGAGGTCACTGGTGGCGGGGAGATTGGGGCTAGCAACTGGACTGCCCCTGCGAGAGAATTCCGGCCTTTTCGTGATAGCACCCATGAACAAGAGATAATTGTGTAATCCTTGCTAGGCAATACTGCATAAATTGAAATTGAGTAATTGAACTTTACAATCCTTGCTACACAATACTGCATAAATTGAAATTAAGTAATGTTGCACAAATAGAAAATATCGAGAAAATAGAGTATTAGAACTTTAGAAAATGTACAACTTTGAAAATGTGCACCCTGGTCAATATCAAGCAGGGGTCACTTGAGGAATGTGTAACTAATGTTCAACATGTACACCATTGAGATAGATAGAAATTGCACATATGCAAAACTGCAAAAGATAACAATTAAGAAACTGTAACATAAAATGTATAACCGTACCAAGCAGAATGTATACACACACTTGAAGAGAGATTGGAATAGTCCCCATCCCCAATATTGTACAATACATCCAAGTAGACTCTGGAGGGATTAAAAAAACATAATTAACTGGTTCTGTCGATGTAAATGTTCCCTGTAAGCAACGATGTTAAACAAGACTAGATAAGCAAAAACTTATACAATAGACTAGAAACTAGATTGAACTGCAATCCCACCAAGGGAATACTGCAAAATTGAAATTGAGGCTTTTGAGAACGTACAAACTGGAAAACCTAGAGCAGAAGTAACTTGACAAACGTTCCCAAAATGACATACATTGAAATGTGCAATCCCAGCTAGGGAAACTGCACAAATAGAAATTGAAAACATGGAGTAGTTGAACTTTGCAATACCTCGTGAAAATACTGGGCAAATTGAAATTGAGTAATGTTACACAAATTAACATTGAAAGAAAATAGAGTAATTGAACCTTGTAAACCTTATGAGGAAATATTGCTCAAATTTAAAATAGAGGATAAAGGCATACAAGAGAATAAACAGTATGTAATAGATCTTTTGAAAACGTGTAACTTTGAGAACGTGCAAACCTGGACAACCTCATGAAGATGTCACTTGACATGTACACATTGAAAATAGAGAGGATCGAGTAATGTGCACACTGGACAACCTCATGTAGAGGTACACCATTGAATTAGAGCGAAATTGCACACATCTAATCTTGCAAGAAAAAAATGAGGAAACAGTAATAACACAATGTATAAAAGGCACACCACAATGCACATAGCGAAACAGGCCCAAATACAATTTGTGATCACATGTCCAGACATGCATGGAGATTGAACAAATGGAACAAAAGAGTAACACTAGAACAATTTGCAGTAAATTTGAAACCATACATAAGCAATCAATAGCATTTTAAAACCGAGAAGTACACCACCACACTGTACATAGTGAAGCATTGAAGTTCAAAGTAGATACAGGTAACAAGAAACCTCATGGCAGGAGAACAATTCCATTGATACTCACGTTGCGACACTGCCATTCTTTGAAGAAAACTTTATTTAGAGTGAACATCATGAATGGAAAAGTGGACCAAGATCTTGATGTGAGATGCCAATACTGAGATGGCGACACGTTACCAGATTTTTGTGCCGGGTGGCTGTAAGGTCAGCCGCACACCAAAACTTTAAAGCATTTGAAGAAGGTGTCACAAAAGAAAAAGTGGACAACGTCACCGGAAATGCACAAAGACTTCGATGGACACTGGCTAGAGGGTATGCGCAGAGGTGCACATGTTTTGAAAAGTAGCACGAGAGAGTAATTTTCACAAGACAGTAGAACTGCCATAATTACAGGGAAGGTGTGGGGCCCAAAATAAAATTGAAACTGACTTACCCCATACGTCCATGGATGTACAAGTAACGTGAGTGGCAAGGACGAAATATCACTGCACCAGACCTTGTTGAAATGAAGCATCTGCATCGTAAAAGGCACATTTAAAATACATTTAAAGTGCAAGTCGCATCTTTAGGTGTTGTTGATCTGAAGTCCCAAGTCAAGAACTTGGAGCAGACTGGTTGATAGTTGGGAACAGGTACTTGCTGCAGAGGGGGAAGATTAGAAGATTCTTGAGGCGCTGTATAAGTAGTAGAAACTGGGAGACAGGTACAATAAATGTGTGCAGGAGCATTTTGAGACAGGCTTGCCCACACCAAAGGCACAGCACAAGTTGAATTGAAAAGCTTGAGAGGTGAAATAGAGATGGAATTTCCAGAGTGGCAAGAACTAGGAACTGGAAACCTTGATTCATGACACTTTGATTCTGAAAGACAAGAGGCACTTCACTGAAGGCGGAGAGAGGTCTGTGTCCCTTGAAATTGCAAAATTGAGTTGAACACACACTTGAGTTGAAGAGTAATGAAAAAGAAATCTGACAGGTGGATATTGGAGAAGTACTGCAAGCATTAAAATTGCAAAATCAATTCAGCCATGTAGACCTTGGTAGGGAAATACTGCACACCTTGAAAATGAGGATAGAATTGAACTCCGTAACTGAGTAAATGAACACACGCATGCACATTGAAATAAATGAACAATTGAAATGTACCATCTAACTAGGGAATGCAGCTCCCATACATGCACATAGAAAACAAATTGAGATGAGCAATCCCAAATAGAGAAAGCTGCAAAAATGCATGCAGATAAAATTGAAACAATGGAGTAATAGAACTATCACATGCACCTACATTGGTATAACTGAGGAACTGAACACATGCAAGTACATTGATACAATTGAGTAATAGAACACCTGCATGTACATTGAGGAATGGAAATGGAAATAACACACAGTGAAGAATTGCTAAGCAGTAGCAACAAAATGAAGGTACACCAAAAAGTTTCTTATAACACCATCGACGCTTATGGTTTTCCCCCCCTATGCTGAAAATCTGTAATTCCTACTAATCATGACGAGCTCAGCTCGGCATGAGTGTATGAGAGGTGTACCTCATGATGAGCTGAGCTCGTCATGAGCGACGAAGGTGTTAATGAGGTATTACCTAAACACGATCTGTGGGTGCCTGCAGGGAAAGGCAATTGTTTCCTGGTTTTGGGCGTTAATACTCAGTCTTACAACTATTGCCCTGATGTTAACTGATGTGGGTTTTCCTTCTTTTTAAGCAGAGGGAGGTGCCAGATGAGTGCAGCCCCAGATAGCATACAACTAGAAAGCTTATTAGCTTCCACGTTTGTTCTAGCCCTATTAATTCTTTAAAGCCCGACCTTATCTGGATCGGAGGTATGGCATATGATCAATCACACGTACTGTGCCAATAGACAGAATTTACACAAAAGAGAAATAGAGGCATACGTTCTCCTTCCAGGTGGCAGGATGTCTAAATTGTGTAAGCTGTAAAACAACTAACAGGACGATCAGACAGCTTTTTTAAGGGTGATGTTTGACAGAAATGTCAACAATCTAAGGACTCCACATCAGTGAGAGGTAGGTTTTAAGATAACATTGACTATATGTGATCATAAGGAATCACCCAGATTGAGTTCAAAAGATCATAACTTGGAGAATTGATTTCTTGTGTCTCCTTATTCACTCACCTGCAGGTTTTATATATATATTTTCCTACCTGAAAAACATATCTGTTGATGGTGGGACTGCACCTGTTATGAACCAGCGACATTAGGCCGATGGTTGTCTTTATTGGTAAGTCTATATGTTAAGTGACTTCCAGATGCCGGGTTCTAAGCATGTTAGAACTCAAATATGTGAAATGGAACAATACTCGAGTGTGGTGTGCTATTTTGTGAACCCCTAGGCCTGAGTGTTGTGTGGTGTGGTGTGCAATTTATTTACTTACTTTAAATAAAATTCTTCCCATCCTTATGGTGGCTAGATTTAATAATCCCTGTACATTAGATGTTATAACATAATTGATAATTGTTGTTTGAGGATATTGTTTTTATTTACTTCATAATTTTGATGTGCCTTTAATGCAGGATTTTGATCTTATTAATATTTATATGGGGGAAATATATTTTTTTGTCTTCAAGAAGGTGTTCATAAATTACATTATCCACCAAAACAAGTCAACGCATTTGTTGAGCCAAGTTTGAGGGACAGGGGAACACATTAGAAAAGAAATTGTTTGTGATCACATGTTGTTTTGAATGATTACTTCAAACTAGCTCAAATCAATGACAGATGTAGTTATCTTGTAAGCGTTCTTTCTTCTAAATTATTTTCAGAAAGAATGTGTGTCTAGCCCTTTTCATCAAATGGATTTTAAACTTTTTTGAAGTCTGTAATGATATTTGATATAAGGATTTTTTTTTATTAAAAGGCTTGTGATAAAAATATTCAGTTAACCATGTAGCATTCTGTACATTCAAGATTGGGGTTATGAGTGCTTGCTGTGTGGGTGTCTGTGTGTAGGGATGGTGAATGACCAGTAGTTCCAAAGGGAGTTATTTTTGACTTGACAGACTTTCACGGAGCCCTGTCCCTTTGGTCTGTGGGACCCCTCTCATTGCATTTACTGGCCAATTCTTTAGCAGAATGAGAATTTCTCCCAAAAAAGAACATGTATGGGATATTGTATATTTCCCACCATATGGAGTTGCATCTCATATAATTGATGCAGGACACTCACTCTCCTATCCATTCTTTCCACTTTGATATAGCCACTCATTGCTACTGCCAAGAGGCACTCCAAAAGGATCTGACAAACTATTGTTTATTTATTTGAAAAGGTTTATATAGTGCTGGCTAGACCCGGAGGTATTAGAGCGCCTTACATGAGAAAGGACATTGTTTCAGAACATTACATCAGTTACAGTTGCAGTTACCAGTATATGCTTAGGAGCTTACACAATAAAATAAGAGAATTAGCACGTAGCATATCCAAAACACCCATCATGGGAATGGAAGGTAGTGGGGTAAAGGTAAACAGGGGAGAGGAAAGCAGACAGAGTCAGGTAGATCTGAAGGGGGAAAGTATGCCGGGGGAACTAAGCAGTCAAATTAGTCAAGGAGAGAGACAGATAAAACCGTGAAGAACCATGACCTGGGTAGGTGACCTGGGTAGGTGACCTGGATAGGTGACGGTCAAGAGGGTGACCCAGAGCCAGACTGCGCCATAGCTGCAAAGGACAGCTCCACCGGGCAGTGGCCAAGGGTACTCAGGCTCTGCGATAAGTACAAACAGTTAAAGTTTCAGCCAGTGGGGCATCGTCATAGTTCCATAAAAGGCATCAGTCCCGGTTTTACTGGGAGGCGCCGTCCGCCTTGTTCTCTATCTCGAGGTGAGGGCAGGCAAGGTATGGATGGGGAAATTGCAGCCACCATTTTCGAGTCAGTTAGGTCGGGCATGAGCACCGTGAATGGCGGGTACAGTGCAACAGTCAGCAAACAAATGGTGCCCCTGGTGTTCCATGCGGAGTAAGCTTGTGGGTTATCTCACCAATGTGAGAGTTGTGACTCATCGTGGTAAAGGACCAGTGTTGTGGCCATTTTGGGGTCAGGCAAGAGATTCTGCCTCTGGTGTTCCATTCAGCCGACCCCCTTGACCATTGACTGACCAGTCCGTGTAGTTAAGCGGCAGGTTGTGGACTCATGGGTCGCAGCCAGTCATTCTAGGGAGCGTCCCTGTTTCCTCGGGCATGAGGACCCCCACCGTGGCAACCCATGGATGAAGGGTTGCATGTCCTCCCTACTTTCTAAAGGGCACCGCTTCTCCTCAATGGTGCCGTAGTGGCTGGGGCCTCGCCGGTAGCCTCTCGGGGTGCAACCCGGCAATATAGGAGCTGTCCCCCCACAAAGCCAGCTCACCATCTCTCACCGCAGGGGGGCGTTGTCCTCCCGCATATCCCAGCACAGTCTCGGTCCTGCTCCGGCATTTGCTCTCTACTTCCTTGTGGCCAGATGGTGCTGCTATGCAGCGATGGACTGGGGGCATAATCAGGCCCAAAGTGGCCACCACGCAGGGTCCCTTATTGCCCCCTGCTGCTTCTGTCTTCTCACGTCAGGCCACAGTGGTCTCTTGGGTCCCCTGGGTGCCTCCGGGTATCATGCCTAGGGGGCCCGCTATTCCCTCGCTCTCCACTTCGTTGGGTCAGGGAAGGCAGTACTCGGTTCTGGCCCCCTTGCAGAAGAATGTGACTACTGCCCATGCCCCCGTTCAGAAGCAGTGTCCGCAGTATCTGTGGCATGCATGATTTTAACACCAGGCACCTTCTTTTTGAAGTGAGGCTTGGACTATTAAGGTTTGTCTTATTGTTTAATAAAGTCAAATGAGCAGTGTGAGCCTTCTTTGGCCTCATGTACACCTCTCATCAGCACTCCAATAGTTCCCCTTTCGCTGAGCATTATTTCGTTGAATCCTGAAATGAAGGAGAGTAACATGTATCAGTATACTGATTCCTATCAGGTGTTTAAATATTTTCACAGTTATGTTGATCATAGCATTTTTCAGTGGAATCGTGTTGGGGAGATCCACCCCATGTTTTTTGTTTTCTTCATTTTGCTTATCATCCCACTTCTTAGTAGAAGAGTCTGATGCCTGCTTTGAGTTATCCTTTTCAGAATTACTCTTAATTTGTGGTATAGTAGGCCTGGCTCCCAAATTATCTCTACCTATTGTTCCATAGGTTTCCTCAATAGTTTTTGGCAATTCGCTCTCCTGCTCGGCCTGAGCCAAATTTGTGAGACACTGGCATAGAATTTATTTATTGTTTCAATTAATAAAAATTGTTACAAAAGGACTAGGCGGGATATCTCCATCAACGCACCTTCTTCGATCGTGGCTAAAACTTAATTATATCATTTAATTAAAAAAATCCAATAATCAGAGTACACCGCATTAAGAGACAGATAAGATTAAATGAATATTCACTAATTTAAAACTGTGTCCAGCCTCTAGTTCTTGGCTGGGTCTTTACTTATAAGTTCTTTCAAATGATGTGCAAATTTCACTAGTCTGGCCAGTTCCATTGGAATCTCCAAATTGAAGAGAAGTTTCATTGCATCTGTACAGGTACAAGTGCCATATTTTAAAAACAGAGGTTTCAATAAAGTGTGACGTGCATGATTCAGTCCAGGTATGGGTGTTTCAGTTTATCCCAAGAGGTATTAACTAAGAGCCTCATATTGCAACTGATGACTCTATTACCTTCATGTTGTCTTCCTTAGATAATAGTCTAACTTGTT
Organism: Lissotriton vulgaris; assembly: GCF_964263255.1. Lineage (NCBI taxonomy): Eukaryota > Metazoa > Chordata > Amphibia > Caudata > Salamandridae > Lissotriton > Lissotriton vulgaris. Next base: position 623,993 of record NW_028252957.1, read on the forward strand.
TCTTTAAAATGGATTTGAAAATTCCTGGTTAATGTAAAAAAAATCCTGCAGTTAGACAGTTCAAGGTGCTGTTCAGTGAAGGCAGTAAGAAGGCCATTGGCCCAGGAATTTTTACCTTTAGTGAAAATTTCCTTTAAAATTGCTTTCATTGTGTTTGGTGGTGCTGCACAGGCCCCTCGATAGTACCAAACTATTGATGCCCAATATTCATAAGATTGTTTACTTAGCCCAAATTACGGCCGTACCAAGGCGATCCGGGCATGGGCGGGTATCTGAAAGATCTGTTTGAATGCTCTGCGGTTGGCGAGCTCCATGGTGTTAATTAATACCGCAGGAAATACTAGTTTTAAATATGTGATTGAAGGAAGTAACTTAGCTCTCATGACCTTTCGAATGGGTTCAGTTGTCGGGCTGCACAGTTTGGAGTTCAGTTTACACAGGGCATACATCACCTCTTTAGCTTTTGATTCTAGGGATGCAATGTATATTATGGGCTTGCCATTACTAATGATCCAAACCCCTAGATAATTGCATTTAGTTGTTGTTGCTATTTTCAGATTTCCAATTTTCAATTGTTGTTTGAGTTTATTAGCGTGCTTCCCAAAAATGACTACCTTAGTTTTACCTGCGTTTGCTGTTAAATCATTTTGATTGTTTTAGATGTTTAATGCATCCAGTGCTCTTTGCATACCCGTCTTAGTATGATCCATTAGCCCCATGTCATCTGCATACTGTGATAGAAAAAGTCTAGTTGACCCAATTTTAGAAGCTAGCAAGTTGGCTTTTGATATTGTTTTGCCAGGTCTGCATTGTATAATTTAAAAATCAAGGGCACCAATACACAACCTTGTTTCAGCCCTCGATCCATTTGGTTTTATTTTGTTACTGTGCTCGAGGATAATTTCACCTGTACCCAAGTTCCGATGTAGAGGGAAATTATGGCTTTCAGCAGCATGTTGGACCCCCCACTTTTGTAGTTTCTGCCAAAGCAGATTCCTGTTAAAACAGTCGAATGTCGCAGAGTAGTCTACAACGCATGTGAAAAGCGGGTACTGTTTTTTCTGGATAGACTGTTCTTCCAGATATGCAAGGGCTAAGATGTTATCCAGCGTTGACGCTGCTGCTGCCCTAAAGCCAGATTGGAAGACTGGTAGGATTTTGTTGTTGTAGGCCCCATTTTGCTGATCTTGCAAGAGGTAGGCTTGCATATCCCTTTGCTTTGATATCCAGAAGGGCTAGCAAACTGAAGTTGGTTGGTTCTCTGGTAAATCACTGACTCTAGGAGTTTAATATGATGTATGGCTTAGATGGTACCCAGTGTTGTCCCCTTTGAACTTTTGGATCCTTTCTAGAACCTCTGCTATTGTGCCCCAACAGGGTCTTCTCTGTTGATTTTTCATTTTTGGTTCTCTGGTATAACCTTTTTTGTGAATTGGTTGTAAGAGGGAATGTTTCCAGGCTTCAGGGATAGTTGAGTTTGCCATACAGACCTGGTACAGAGGAGTGGATATAGTTCCCCAAAATGCACAGTCTTCTTTGAAAAGGTGTCCCATAGACCGTTGGTACCCGTAGCCCCATCCCTTCTGATGTTCAGTATTAATGCCACACGATTGCCCACATCAAAAGTTTCAGGTGTTTCTTCGGTGCTTCGGTGATTGTGTGATTGGTGGTAAACGTGCAAATACTTGTAAATGGGATTTGGTGGTGTGGCAGGATATCATCAGAAGATCTGCAGTACAATGAGTTCACATGGTTAATCCATGTGTCGCTGGCGACCCCGTTGCACCGGTCGTGGCCATGCCCCGACAACGTATTAGTATATAGCCTGAATTCCGCCTGTCTGCTTGGAATTAACACTCTAAAAATGTGCAACCATTGGGGGTCTTCCTGTTGCCTTTTATGGTCTCATAAATGTTTTATTTGTAATTTACTCGCTGTCAGAGGATTTTGAAGTGTTTGGTCGCCTCTCACTCGCTTGTGGTCGCTATTGGCTTGCCTCAAGACCCGCTTGCTTAGTTCTATTCTAATGTACCTAGGTTGAAATTGGCAGCACACCCTTTCTCTATGAATGGACTGATGGTTTGATTTTTTGCCTAACAGAGGACGATACAACTCCGGAACCAATTTTGTCCAATTCTCAGATATATTACCCGTAGTGAAATCTTGAACAAGTGTAGACCAGTTTTTTTTCTTCGCTGACGTACTGGATGTGTCTATTTTATTCCACTTCAGTCTTCTTAAGAGCGTATGTATTTCTTCCCTATTAGACAAACCCGGGGGGGTGATGCGCGGAAGACTGACCGTTTCCAGAGAGATGACTGTAGCCAGTGGGAGATGTTCGCTGGTCTGCTGCACTGGTTTTTGTAATTCTACCACTTGCTCATGCAAGCGAATGCATATAAAAATATGATTGATCGTAGATTTACTTTTTCCCTGTGAGTATTTCGTCGTGTCAAGTTTGCGGCATTGTGTCTCTTGTATTAACCTTAATCTGTAGCGGGGAGACATGTTGGCTACTAGCTAGACTCTAGCAGCCGCAGGCGCCATTGCGTGGGAAGTACGGGCGGAAGAGCGGCCGTACAAGGTGAAATCTGTGCTGAAACCCAAGTAAATAGGCAGGGAAACAACCTATACTTACTGTGAGACCGGGATGATCCCGGAACATGGAATTTTCCGCCAGGAGGTGGAGGAGCCCGGAGGTGGCTGCGGGAACATCCAGGGACACGCTGGAGCGAGGCTGCAGGAGATCTCCAGAGAGCTCAGCAGGTGGAGATCTGAGCTGGAGACAGAGGAAGAGTCAGAACAAGTTAAGCCTGCCTGCAATATGCAGAGGAGGTGGAAGGCGATGAGGGGAAGCTGAGCAGAGTGCCAAAACAGAGGAAGCAGTTGAAGGGGGAGAGCTGAGTAGGAGCAGGAGTGGGGAGCTGCATTTGCATATGGAGTCAGGAAACAACAAGGAGGGTGAGGTTCCCTCCAGGTACACGTTGAGGACCAGGAACATCGGAGGTAAGGCAAATTTACTTCACATATCACTGAATACTTTGCCGGAACTGTTACAAGGAGTCAAAACTATTGTCAAAGCAAAGCGGGGATGACAAGGGGGACCTCTCAAGGCCGGGGGCTAGGGAAGTCTCCATTTGGGAAAACTAGAGAGGGGAAGGAATAAAAAAATCTGGCACTGCCCCCCCCCCGAGTTAAAATCACTCTCTTGCTTAAATCTTTTAATTTGCATCTCAGGAACACCTGGGAGTAGGGCAGGGAGCAGGGCTAACGCTTCAGATACCACTACCAACAAGGATAAGAGCCCAAATAGCACTGATGGCTTGGTGGAATTGGGCACATCAAGGGAGGAGCCCGGGGCATCCCAGGGAGACAGTATAACAGTCCTCTTTGAGTAATAGGTTTGCTGTGCTGGCACTACCCAAAGAGCGTGAAGTTCTGCTCCATGAAGTGAACGGAGACAGACAAAATAGCATGATTATGGGAACCCCTGAAGAAAGCAAAGATGCAGGTATCTCGCTGGCAAATAAACTTCTGGATTTGAAGAGAGATATAAGAAAGCGCTTCGAGGTTTCAGAGGCAAACCAACTAAGCATTCAGGCTTCATGTTCAGCTTCAAAGAAGTACTTCAATCACACTTTTCAATCAGGTCTTGTGTGTTTTATTTCAAATAACATGTATGTTGACACAGCAGCAGCCGGTGCGCGTTTTGCCCACAGGGCTTTTTCAAGGCTCAAAAATGAATAGTTTATCAGACATTGTGGTTTTGACTGCCAGAATATAGTTCGGTAATTTGTAGCAACGTTTTTTTCTAAAAACTCTTTTTTCCCATATAGAAGAACAGGTTTAATTTTCTCAGTTGAGACGTAGTTGGGAATATATGCAGTCAGGGCAGTATGTAAGAACCACAATCCGTCAGTAAATCATATTTGGCCCATCGGACCTTGATAAGTCCAGAAGCCCTTGGTGTAACAGGCGTTCTCTCGGGCGCGTTCACCCTTTCTTGATAATGTGTCAACATACATGTTATTTGAAATAAAACATACAAGACCTGATTGTAAAGTGTGATTGAAGTACTGCTTTGAAGCTGAATTTTGGGAAATTGGACCAAAGACCTCTTTGGGACTTGTACTATGTTATGAAAAGACCTTTTCTGCTATATTTCATTCGGTGATACATACCAAAACTGGATTATAGAAATAATGATTGGGTGTGCTCAGGTGTAGTGTATAAAATAATAGGGTGTATTGATATATCTACAGTGAGGACAGTGCCTTTGGCAGTGGTCACATTGGAACCCGCCAAGGTGATTGACCGAGATTGCTGGGAGTACCTATGGGCAGTACTGGAGTCTAGGGGAGGGGGTTTGGGCCCTCTTTTTTAACTATACCAAACACCCTATATCATCATTCTAAGGCTAGGATCTTCCTCAATGGAACTCTCACTAAGATTTTCATGATCTCTAGGGGGATGAGACAGAGCTGCACCATCTCTCCCCTGTTGTTCATTTTATATATTGAACCATTCGCCTAGGTGCTCCGCCAAGATGACCAGCGTAAAGGCTTTCCGTGTGCGAGCATTTGGTAAGAAAATCGCTCTGTATGCAGACAACCTAATTGTTTATACAGCAGACCTTGTTACTACAATCCCTAGAGTAGAACAACTAGCTGAAGAATATGGGGCCTTTTCAGGTTACCTAGTTAATATGGAAAAAAAATGGGATTATGTGTTGGAATATCCTAGACTGGAGGGGGAGTGTTCAGAGAGAGAGCTGAGGTATTTGGGTATAAGTATAGTCAACACACTGCAGGATATACCAAAGCATAACTTAGAGAGCATCACTAAGGATAATAATAAAGCATTAACTAGGTGGTAGAATCTCCCATTAATGTTATATGGAAGGGTTATTTGGTGCCATTGCTGAAGCTTACTTTTCTTTTTAACTGCATACCTCTTACCTTCCCGAGAGGCCTGATAGATAAAATTCAGGGCGAATTGGTCAGTTTTGTTTGGGTGGATAGGGGAGCACGTATGTCCTGGAAGACACTGCGGCGTAAATTGGCTGATGGAGGGCTAGCATTGTCAAATTTAAGGCTATACTGTATGGCTTTCCAGTTTAAGAATTGTAGAGTGATTTTATGTGCACTGGGGCAAAGGGTGTGGGGTGGGTTGCTAGAGGAGATGGTTAAAGAGTGGGGCACAAAAAGCTTCTTGTATAAATTCGGGACAAAGAAATGTTTTAAAATAGTGAAATTGAAGACGTTAAAGGCAGCACTGATTCTGTGGGTAAGAATTAGCAATACACTAGGAATAGGATACTTTTCAGAGTGGGCGCCAATATGGGACTCGGCAAGCACGCAGGTATGTTTACAATACCAATTATGTATCCCACTTAGGAGGGCCGGAATTGAGATCTGGGGAGATTTTATGGTGATGAAAGAGGTTGTGCCATGGTAAATATTGTGGGCAAAGACAGGGGGATCACTCTCAAGATTTAAGTGTTTACAGCTGTTGTCCTGGGAAGGAGGCCAATAGGAATGTTACAGAAGGTTCTTGGGAGTTTGAAAAAAAATTACAGAATGAAACCCCAATGAAGAAGGAAGTACGCGACTAGTATCAAACAATGCTGTCTTTTGAGGAGAAAAAATCTGAGCACCCTATGAGATCTGGGTTGGAGCGATGCAGATGTCGGACCCTCAGAAGTTATGGCAATTTTCCTTTAAGCTGCACTAAGTAGTGTAGTGTAGTTCCACTATCCCTGATAGGCTCTGCGCATTGGAACAATATACACTGTCGTTTTGACATGGGACTGAGGTGAGTATGTCCCGATCAAGTACATTAATCTTAATTACTTGTGTGTGCCAGCTAACCAGAGGTTACTAGAAACTTCTCGAATGAACAAGAAGGGATTCGTTTCTGACAACTGCATAAACATGATAACTTTGTTTCCCTTAGAATAAGAACAATCTCAGAATCGTAGAAACATTAGATAACTGTTTCACTCAGTCAATCGTGCATGCTTCGTTTCTACAGAGTTGCAAAGAAATAGATAGATGGGCGTTTCAATAAAAAGGGTTTATTTAACAGTCTTACTTCTCATGCAAGAGATAGGAACTGCTAAAAGATTAAATAAGACTGTAATAGCATGGTTTGTAGCTATGACATATATTCATACAAATACATACTTAAATAACAAAGACTAAAATACTCATCTGGTGCTTCTAAAATAATCCTACCCCGGTGTACCTAACCTAAGGGTAGTACGAGAGAAGAAGTAGGTGCTGTTTAATTATAGTCTAGTTCAGCTATAGTTGCCAAGAGTTTCCAAAAGTCCCTTAGGGTTCTAGTCTGCTCCATACCTTAGAATGAGAGAGGTTGGAATCTCTTCCCGGGGTCTCGATTTCTAACACCCCGCAAGGGGAGTCAGAAACACTGGAGCTGGATTCTCTGTGAGGAGGATGGCAGCATCGGGTCAGTGAGTCAGTTGGGGACTTGACTTCCTTCCGAACTTGCCGTGGCGAGCCACGTCGTGCAAGTAGGCAGTCGAACAGTGGACTGAACCATGATTTGCCATGGTAAGTGAAGGCATATTTATACCTTGAAGGTGTTTAGGAATGTCAGCATTGATGTAAAAGTCGGGCATAAGAGCATCATAAATGAGCCACCAAGAAATAGATGTTCATGCGTAATAAATGAGTTCTTGGAAAAATAAATATCCAAGCAAGGGGAAGTCCTAAAGGCTTAAGAATCTGGTTTTCCAAGAACTCGTTGTGACGTAGATAAACGGATGTAGGTGGCCATGCCTGTATTTAGTTAGCATAGCGAATACCTAAATAAGAGCTGGATTTCTATGCCTAAATAAGGGCAATGTGAATTGTACATATATAAGGGCATAAATCGGGAAAGCCATACAGAATCTAAATCGACGCACAACACCCACTGCACTTTCGCATGTACAACATTACTAAATCCTAAACATGATAAACATATCTAAAACATAGTTTCGCATGACTTGCTGAAACATGTCCAAAAACATATATTTTTTTAAAAAGCATTTAGAAGTGTTGCTGTAAATTCTAAGCATATGCCACATGAATGAATGATAAACACACATACATGATGAAATGGCTCATAAATACAGAAGAAAAAAGGCAGAAACATTTCATTTCAGATTGCATAATCATTATGTTGTGGACAAGGTCATATATTGTCTTTGGAAGTATTCAAAGAATTCTTGTTCTCTATGAATAATTTTACTATAAGCAGATTACCAAAAGATCACCAAAAAATGAAAATACAAATTTAAAACAAAAAAAGTTAATCATAGGAAAAAGTTCCAAAGTTATTCCCTTGTCTTTTTTTTTTAAATACAGGTCAAATTCAAAGTCTCTCAGAACACTGTGCGCCAAAATCAAAAGTCATTGTTAGGGCTGGGAGAAAACATGAAATCTTCTATGTCTGTAGACAAAAAGTTGTGTACCATTGTAGGTGAAAGTTGGATTACCCCGTTTAGAAGACTAACCGCACATAGATGAAAAGCATCACCTTCAGCATTGGACGCATCAGCAATGTTCGTATCAGATGTTACCTGCGTGCCTGTTGTTTCCTCTCATACCTCAGCAGTATCACTTTGCATCTGTGAGATCTCAATGAATGCCGTCATCAGGATTGGTAGCCGCTGGGGACAACACAGAGCATGAGCCATTACTGTGTCCAGCAGAGTATTGATATCCATAGGCATGACTGATGGGAGTGTTAGACAGATGTCTAGCACGCATTCTTCACCGCAAAGCAGGCAGTGTAGAACAGGTAAGATGCAATCTTGCCAGATTGGTCTGAATGACAGAAACTATGTGGTATTTAATTCTCGTAGGTGAGGTAAACCTAGAATTTGGACAATGTGCTCACAGCACTTCATCTCCAATAGAGCTCTCTCTATGGTGCTTGTAGTGGCGTTGATGACTTGGCTTGCCATATCGTAGCAGTAGGAGCAAAACTAGGATCCCTTCAACGAGTCCAAAAATTTGTGGCAGTCCACCAAACACAGAGTGCACAAAGTTGGGAAGTATTCCAAAGATGGTGAAAAGGTGCAAACAGTCCTGAAAGAACGTTCTTAAATAGATGTACAATACCGCTCGTATCAGAAATGTTTAAGATACATTCCAACATTTCTGAGAAATGTATAGGGCAGTTTGCATTCAAAAGGTCAATTTTCTCGGCAGAAGTGCTCGCGATTTGTAGATCATAGGTTTCTTTGGCCGTGGTCAGTGGCACAGTTTGTTGTAAAAGAAGGACTTTCATTCTGCTTGGGGTATCAATTCGTATAGAAGAGATGTTCAGTGAAAGCCATAGAGGCGACTCCCTGGCTGTCTTGGTTTGTGGAAATAATACTTGCATACAGCAAGTGACCCTGGATGAAACAGTCACTAGATATGGAATACCCTCTGGAGGTGTAGGACAATTGTCCCATTGGTTATACATATATACATTTCGAGGTATTGCAAATTTGTGCAAGAAATTATGACCATAATGGTTATAAGAATACATTTGTTCATAGTCTGATGAACCCTCTAAGTGTTCATGATTTTTGAATACTGCAGACATTTCTAGATCAGACATCATGTTATTAACAGTCTCGAAGTCCCAATCATCAATAAAGATACTAGAGGTAATAAAGTTACGTAATGAAATCTTGAATAAGTGTGGAATCTTCAAAAGCTCAGATGGGCCAAAAATTTCATATACAGGTCTGTCCTAAACTATACCATCTGGTATAGGAACAACTGTGATGTTCACTGCTGACAAGTCTCTTTGTTCACAATGGGTTGATGTGTGTGCCTGTCGAAGTGAGTTCACTTTTTTACTTCCTGGGTCAATTTGAATATATATTAAATTTATCAGCATACCCAGAGTTATTACCAGAGCTAACCAAAGTAGAAAGAAGAAGATTCCCAAAATAATCCATAGTTCAATCCATGGTGAAACCAGATAAGTCTTTTCCAGGAGATGAAAAAAGTCTGTTGCTTGTTCTTTGAAAGTTATTTGTGCTGGTGTTGTTTCAGGTTTGCTGGAATTCTCAGAAAAACGTAGCAAAGTTAATGAAATAGCCAGAGGCAGTTCTGTTAAAGGTTGGAATTGCATCCAGATTTGTTGAATTCGCTGGAACTACTTATTCACTTGTTACTTTGTTGTAGACAGGTGAATCAGAATGAACTGTTATTTGGGTCTCAAGAGGAATGAGTTCCATAGCTTTGATGCTTAGTCCTTCTTTTCTCACTGGATAATCTTGAAAGGTGATAAGTCTCTAAGTTTGAACCTCTTGGATTGTAGCTAGCAGAGTGTGTCTTCTACTTTGTCGGAGTCCACTTGGTCTACTGCTTAATATTGGCCACATAGTGTGGTTTGATCAGGTTGATGGACACACATTTTTTCTCCTTTTTACCAGAAAGGGGCAGCAGTAAAACTGTTATTGATCCACGGATTGCTAGGATAGGTACTGGTTGTCTGTAAGAAGACCCAAATTCCTCCTTGCCCGCAATCTTTTTTCTGACTAGATCACCAAGCTTTGGGATCCAGACAGGCCTTGCTGGGATGGTTGGTTTTTTCCCCAGTGGTGGGTGGCTTCAGGAATACGTTGCTTTTCTTCGATCTTAGTTCATTTAAATCCTGTAAAACAGACAAATGATCTTTGATATCAAATTTCTTATTTTCCACCACTGTTCCATGACAATCAAAATCCGGAACCAACATTCATGTCCCAAATAGGACCTCATATGGAGTAACACCCCCTAGAGAACTTCTTGGCATATTGTTTAGACTACGTTGGACCCCATATAGATGTTTGACTCACCCATCACCCAAACCTAATACCCTAGCTGTTATAGACTGCTTTACGTCCTGGTTTTTTCTTTCCAGAACACAATTTCCCTCAGGATAGAATGGAGAAGAGTACTTCAATTCAACGCCCACACTGTCCTTGGCTTCTTTGTAAGCTCGAGAGCTAAACCCAGGGCCCTGGTCAGAGTGCAGTGTGCCTATTATGTATGTGCCGATAAAGACTCGCAAATCTTATATAACAGTTTGAGCATCAGCCGAGTGCTGAGGCCACATCCAAAGTAATCTTGAACATGAAACCACTGCGACCATGATATATTTATAGGTACCATCCATCTGCAAGGTAAACAGAAGCTAATGGTTTGTCTGAAATTAACAGGGTCGTCTGCGCTGGACGTTTCACAGTAGAGACTTTACTCTTTTTGCATATTTCACAGTCCAGGACATAGTTTCTGGTCTATTTCCTAATGCCGGGCCACCAGTATCTCTGTTTTAGTAACGACACTGTGACGGAAACACCTGCATGAGCAGAGGCAAGCCCTTAATGTGCTGCTAGGATTAGTCCTAATCTATGTTCCATGTTTGGTATTACCGTATCCACCACTCCAGGGATTTGAGCAAACGGAACATTGTTGGCATCAATGAAATATGAGTATTTCAGTGGAAACTATTTAGGCAACGCTGCACCGCTGCCTTTGCTTGAAGCATTGACAGTCAGTATTATTTCACTGTCTATTTTCGTTTTTGAAAGAGTGATTGCAGCTACGGAAGCCATTTGCACAGCCCCTTTCACGACTTCATCAGCCAGGATCCATATTTTCCAGTGCCATTATGAATGCTTGTAGTTCAGCTCGCTGAGCTGTTCAATCTCCTAGAGATTGGGTTTTTGTGACCATAGGTCTGAGTCTGCCATCGCGCATACAACCTTTAACAATGGCGCATGGAGGAGGAGCCAAGATGGCGATCGGTATGGCAGTGTAGGCTCCTGGCTCCGTAAGCTTCCGAGCCCCTCAAGACAATCCTGCCCAAGATCCTGGCATTGCATGGCAGCGGGGCGACGGTGAAAGCGCGCAGATATCGCTTGCGCGATCCCGGCGCCTCTACCGGCCTCACAGACAGAGATATTCCTCGAAATTGACTGATGGCCTCAAACGACCCTGAGCCGAGACCTCGACTGGTAAACATGGCCGGGCGCTGACTCATCGGCGGCGGCCAGCTGGACCTGGGCGGAGTCGGCCCACCGGGACGCAGCAACTCCAAAGAGGTATTTTCTGAGGGTGCCCTGGTTGTCACACGGTGCGGCTGGAGTGCATCCTCGACATGGAGGCTCGATGGAACTACTACTGATTGCGGAGTGCGGAGGGTGAGCCTGTCGGCTTTGTCTTTGATCCTGCCCGGTTTTCGCGGGCCGCTCCCGAATTTGAGGCTGTTGCTGAGTTGGAGAGGGTATGGCCACTGACGTGGATTGCTTTTCAGGCTAATACTCTGGGGACCCTTGTTGAAGCTGGAAGCTGTGTGCACGCCCTACCTGGACTAGGATCGCTCTCCTGTGACCCTGCAAGTCTGTATCAGGGGACCTCACAGCGCCTCGCCGGACCCGCTTCGCGGGTCCCGCAGCGTCTTGCCTGTGGAACTGCTGACTGGTGTGGAATCAGTGTAGAGGAGCGCGGGGCAGGTGACAGCGTCAGCGGGGCTGTGAGCTTAAAGGCAGGGACTCCAGTGTCCAGGAGTCCCTGCGCACCCGATTGCAGACACCTGGGCTGCTCTCCCCGCTGGCCACGCCCCCCGCCAACGGAGCGAAAACCGGATCGTGCCTCCTGTTTCTTTGGGACCCTTGTGGAAGCTGGAAGCTGTGTGCACGCCCTACCTGGACTAGGATCACTCTCCTGTGACCCTGCGAGTCTGTATCAGGGGACCTCACAGCGCCTCGCCGGAACCGCTTCGCGGGTCCCGCAGTGTCTTGCCTGTGGAACTGCTGACTGGTGTGGAATCAGTGTAGAGGAGCGCGGGGCAGGTGACAGCGTCAGCGGGGCTGCGAGCTTAAAGGCAGGGACTCCAGTGTCCAGGAGTCCCTGCGTGCCCGATTGCAGACACCTGGGCTGCTCTCCCCGCTGGCGACGCCCCCCGCCAACGGAGCAAAAACCGGATCGTGCCTCCTGCTTCTTTGGGACCCTTGTGGAAGCTGGAAGCCGTGTGCACGCCCTACCTGGACTAGGATCGCTCTCCTGTGACCCTGCAAGTCTGTATCATGGGACCTCACAGCGCCTCGCCGGACCCGCTTCGCGGGTCCCCCAGCGTCTTGCCTGTGGAACTGCTGACTGGTGTGGAATCAGTGTAGAGGAGCGCGGGGCAGGTGACAGCGTCAGCGGGGCTGCGAGCTTAAAGGCAGGGACTCCAGTGTCCAGGAGTCCCTGCGCGCCCGATTGCAGACACCTGGGCTGCTCTCCCCGCTGGCCACGCCCCCGCCAACGGAGCAAAAACCGGATCGTGCCTCCTGTTTCTTTGGGACCCTTGTGGAAGCTGGAAGCTGTGTGCACGCCCTACCTGGACTAGGATCGCTCTCCTGTGACCCTGCGAGTCTGTATCAGGGGACCTCACAGCACCTCGCCGGACCCGCTTCGCGGGTCCCGCAGCGTCTTGCCTGTGGAACTGCTGACTGGTGTGGAATCAGTGTAGAGGAGCGCGGGGCAGGTGACAGCGTCAGCGGGGCTGCGAGCTTAAAGGCAGGGACTCCAGTGTCCAGGAGTCCCTGCGCGCCCGATTGCAGACACCTGGGCTGCTCTCCCCGCTGGCCACGCCCACCCGCCTATCAGCCTATGAGCGTGTTGTAGCTAGTATAAAAGTCTCTAGGGCTTCCGCTTCGCGGGAGCGCGCCGGGAGAAGCCCAGGACAAGGTCGGGACCGTCTAAGGCCGTCATAGGCCAGAGTAGGCTGGGCTGGGCCTACCCTCTTGAGTTAGTTACCTGATTTGATTTGATTTGATTTGATTTTGAGTTTTGTAGAGCGCGCAGCTACCCTAGGGCATCCCGGCGCTAGTGACCACAGTCCTGGAGGATGGGAAGTCAAGGGGGGAGAGCTCAGGGGAAGAGAAGAGTCTTCAGTCTCTTCCTAAATCTGAGGTGGTTTTGTTCTTGCCTCAGAGAGAGTGGGAGGGCATTCCACAGCCTGGGGGCGTTGTATGAAAACAGGCGACCGCCTGTTCTGGCCTTACTAATTCTGGGGACTTTTGCAAGGGAGAGGGAGTTGGATCTGAGTTGTCTAATTGAATGTTGATGAGACACAAGAGGCCTGAGGATGGGAGGGCCTTCATTGTGCAGAATTCTATGGGCAATGCACAGAGTCTTGAAGTTGATCCATTCCTTGACTGGCAGCCAATGCAGACTTCTGAGGGCTGGCTTAGCCGAGTTCCTCGCTGCGGTTCCTGTGAGTATTCTTGCCGCCGCATTTTGTGCACATTGAAGTCTGTGAACTACAGAGACTGGGGCCCCCAGATATAGGACATTCCCATAGTCCAATCTGGAGTTCACCAGCCCCTGCATCAAGAGCTTCCTTGATTGAAGGGGAAGTAGATGGAGGATCTTTCGAGCCATCTTCATAAGGCCGACGCACGTTCCCGCAGTTTTCCTCGTTTGTGTTTTAAAACTCAGATCCTGGTCCAACCATATCCCTAGGCTTTTTACCTCGGATTTTGGGGATGGTGGAGATCCCATGCATGGTGGCCAGGGAAGGGGTGAGGGGATTTTCTTTGGGTTTCCCAGGAGAAGTATTTCTGACTTTTCCCCATTCAGCTTTAACCGGGACTCGCACATCCATTGGTGAACTTTTTCTAGACAGCTAAATAGATTGGGGAGGGCGTTGTCTGATTGGTTGAGGGACACGACAAGCTGAGTGTCATCGGCATACATTATTGATTTAATCCCAAAAGGTTTAACAATATCCTCGAGGGGTGCCATATACACATTAAAAAGTGTGGGGCTCAGGGAGGATCCCTGAGGCACCCCACACTTGAGTGCCTGAGCCTTCGAGATGGAGAGTCCATCAGTCACTTGAAAAGACCTGTCTTCAAGGAAATATGAAATCCAAGCTAACGCGGAATCCGCCACTCCTATCAGACCCAGACGGTGAACAAGGGTTGCGTGGTCCACCGTGTCGAAGGCAGCACTCAGGTCGAGGAGGATCACTGCCACTGATCCTCCTACGTCCAGTATGCCCCTTGCTTCTTCGACCACGGCTAACAGTGCGGTGTCCGTCCCTTGTCCAGGTCTAAAACCTGTCTGGGTCTGACGGAGGAGATGATTGGTCTCTAGGAACTCCGAGAGGTGTTGGTTTGCTACTCTCTCGGCGATTTTACTAATCGCCGGTAGCAGTGAAATCGGTCTGAAGTTTGATGGGTCTGTGGGGTCAAGGTGTTTTTTTTTTATAAGAGCCTTCACAGTGGCTTTTTTCCAGTTTGCTGGGACTGACCCATTTTTGAAAGAGGCATTGATCAGGTTGGTGAGAGGAGTGGCAATGGTGGAAGCAACTTGCTTCAGTTTACTAATCGGGGCTGGATCTGATGGGGCGCCGCTTTTGACTTTGTGCAGGACGTTGAGAAAAGTTTCGGTGGTAATTTGGGGGAAGGAGAGCAGCCTCGGGGTATCTTGGGAGGCCGGATGGTAAGGGTCTCTTAGTTCAATTGGCGCCGCCGGGAGGGAGTTCAGAATTTTTTCGATTTTTTTCGAGAAAAATTCAGCCATCTGGTTGCATTTTGTACCATCCAGGTCAGGTGCTGGTGGGGGTTCCTGTATTTTGGAGAGGAGTTTGACTATCCGATAGGTCTCTTTTGCGGAGTTGGTCGCTGCTGCTATTTGATCCTCAAAGTAGGAGGCCTGTGCTGTTTTTAGTGCATTTTTATAGAGCCTAATATGAGCTTTGTATCCACTTCTGTCTTCTGTTATCCAGTGCTTTCTCCATTGGCGTTCCAGCCTTTTGCCTTTCCGCCTTAATTCACGTAGTTCATCAGTGAACCATGGTAGTTTGGATGATTTCCTATTGGGGGGGAGGGCTTTGAGTGGCAGGACAGTATCGAGAGAGTCGCTAATCCATTTATGTAATTGGATTTCGGCTTTGGATGGGTCGGGATCCATTATAGGTAGGGAGGAGGACAAAGAGTGTTCCCATAGGATGGTATCAAGTTTTTTCCATGGGCGTGACGGGGCCCGGGGGTGGGAAGTGTCCGTAATCTTCCCTGGTAGTTGGAATTTGAAAGGGACCAAAAGGTGGTCGGACCAGGGGATAGGGAGAGGGGTTTGGACAGATAGTTTGGAGAGATTAGAGAAGATGGGATCCAATAGGTGTCCTTTCGTGTGGGTGGGATCATTACTGAGTAGTTGTAGATTTAAGGAATTTAGATCAGTTTTTAAGTCAGTGGCAGGTTTGTTGCCAGGATCATCGAAGTGGAGATTTAAATCCCCGAGGATAGTGAAATTTGGCGTCCCACAAGCCAGCGAGGAGACGGCATCCATGAGTGAGTTTAAGAAACGTCCCACCTGTCCTGGTGGCTGGTAGATTAACACCCCAGTTAGCGTGGTAGATGGTGGAAGGTGTAAAGAAAAAAGGACATTTTCGCTATCAAGAATGGGGCTATCTTTGAATTGACATGCGAGTTTATCGCGATAGATAATCGCGATGCCTCCTCCCGTGCCCGTCGGTCTGTTAAGGGTTTTAATGAAATACCCAGGAGGTAGTGCTTGGATAATGTCTGGGTCGGAACTCTCGGACAACCACGTTTCTGTTAAGAACAGAACGTCTACGTCTGATTCTGTTAATAGCAGATTGATTTCCGTGTGGTGTTTGGGGAGTGACCTGCAGTTCAGCAGGGCCATCTCCAGGCAAGCAGGTTCCGAAAGGGGTACAGGTAAAGCCCTGTAGGAGCATTTGGAGCATCTGAGAGGCACCTGTTCTGGGGTAATAGATCCGTTACATCTAGTGTTTAACGGTTCTCTAAGTAGGCACAGAGTTTCTTGGGAGTATATGAGTCGAGGCAGTTCCGAGCCGGCCAGGGGTGAGGGCTCTAGGCTCGGTCTGGCGCGGACGGGCGCAGACGGGCTTGCCTTAGGCGCTCCCGCTGCGCTCGTCCGCTGTGCTTCCGGTGGTGGCACATGATAAAGGGGTCAAGGGGGCGTGGCCTACAGGGGGCGTGGCCTGACTTCTGGCCGGGTTGGCGTTTTCACTCAGGGAAATGTTACAGACAGCGCGTGAGCGCTAGATCAGCTGCTCGCTGTGTTTACAAGAGAAGGTGAGTGCCCTGGCGCTTGCTGGCGCTTAGTGAAGTTAAAAGCACAAGATTTAGGTGACACAAACAGTGAAAGCAAATTTTAAAAAACTCCCGGCTTCCGCCTCAGGAGTGCGCGATCGTGGTATAAAGTCGCTTGTAATCAGCGCTTTAAATACCGCGTCAAGGGGGCGTGGCCTACAGGGGGCGTGGCCTGACTTCTCGCCGGGTTGGCGTTTTCACTCAGGGAAATGTTACAGACAGCGCGTGAGCGCTAGATCAGCTGCTCGCTGTGTTTACAAGAGAAGGTGAGTGCCCTGGCGCTTGCTGGCGCTTAGTGAAGTTAAAAGCACACGATTTAGGTGACACAAACAGTGAAAGCAAATTTTAAAAAACTCCCGGCTTCCGCCTCAGGAGTGCGCGATCGTGGTATAAACCTGAGCCTTTGGTTTACATATCTGTTATAATTCTCTAAAGCCCCTTACCTATCATTTGTCAGAAATGCCCTCACCGGCAAGGGAGGGTACCCCCAAGAAGCAGGGAGGGGCTAAAAATAGGACCTAAGATAATTATTTTCCCCGGGCTGCGGGAGAAGGGGACAACGAAAGTACCCTGATCAGGCTTAGGGCGGAGCGTAGACGCTCTATAGAAAACCTGAAACATAGGCCCCTCGGTGAAAACTCTACTTCACTTAGTGAGGAGCTAGCTCCAATAGACGATGTTCCCCTGTTGTTGAGGGAATGTATCAATATTCCATCAGACCCAACCATGAATTTAACCCCTGCCAATAACCCAAGCCCAAGCAGTGGGACCATAGACCTAATTTCTCAGCCTCCCCGGCCCCCAAAGCCAGGAAAGCCAAACCCAAGCTAGTCACTGTGCAAGGGGTATATGGGCCCCCACCGAATAAATGCAGGAGGAAGACGAGGGGTGCTCAGGGCAAAAATAAAACAAAAATCCCCCACTCTGAGTTTGGGAGGACATCAAAACTCCCTCTACCCAATGAGAGGTTAGTGGAAGAGGTACACTTAAAGGCCACTGAACAGGCTGCTACTGCTCCCGTCCCGATGAAAGACACAGTAAATAATGCAACTAGTGTCCCCCTCCCTGTTGTTCCTCTAGGAAATTTGGAATTCTTGCTCAGGTCCCTATTATTGCCAATTAGTGAGAGCATTAAAAAGGTTGAGATCAGACTCACCATCCTGGAGGCTACACTAAACAGTAAGAAAACTTCGGCCGGCCTCCAGGGCAGATCTCCAGAGACCACTCCCACTTCCATGGCTCCCCAGAGGCCCTCAAATAGGGCGGAGAGTTTTAGCCCCCCCACAGGCTGTTACTGTTGATGCCCCTCCTCAACCCCCCAGGACTAACTCTGTACCAGCCAGGCCACCTAATTCCAGCAGGTCACCTTCCCCTGTAGACCCAGCTCCTTTAATACAACCCAGTGATAGCACTGCTCTCCCACCTTTAATGAAGCTTCCCTCTAGGCCACGTAGGCCCAATCTACCGCCAGAAGCAAATGATTACACGGTAGTTATGGCTGGTGTTCCCCCACTTGAAGCTGGCGAAGTTGAGAACTTTTGCTCATTGAAAAGTAAGGTAATCAAGTGGTTGAACGTGAACAGACCCCTCCCGGTATATCTCAATAATGAAATCATAATGGTTAGAAGGGTGCCCTGGGTGGGTAAAACATACAAATCCATAATAGGGGATTGCATATTGGTGAGTTTCAGAGACGCTGGAACTGTCACTCATATATGTCAAGGGAAGAATAGGTCACTGGAATCAACAATTCAAACCCTCCATGTGTCTTTCTTTTTCCCCCCTATCCCAATGCACCCTACTCAAACTCACGACAACTGGACGAGGGTCGTCCGGAGGAGAAGACATCACGAATTTAACACTCGGCCATTATCTCGCCGCCCGGAGCTACCTTTTCACAGCTTCAACCGATTTAGTTGCCTGAATGGTCTTGAGGGGGGTGATTGACACATGGGCAGGTTCTCCAACTCAATGGGTACTGTCTCTTTAGGAGATGGGAAAAAAGGGGTCTCAACACGGGAGTTGGAGCAGCAAAGCCCCCTTGTACAGCAAACTTCATCTAGCTGGGTTGTGAGGCCCGCGCCATACGTGCCCATGGTTACAGATACTGAAAGCACAGGGGGAAGACATGGGTTGGATACAGGATGGGCAGAGACAGAGGCGCAAACTGGGTCCCAAGGGAGAATAGAGCAGGTCCATGAGGCTTTGAGAATTATTTCCTGGAATATAGCAGGTTTGGCAGCTAAATTTAACAACAAAGAGTGGCGTGATTACATTAGCAAATTCCATGTAATCAGTCTGCAGGAGACATGGGCCCTTGATAACAACTTCCATATACAGGGGTATAAATGTTTTTTTGTACCGGCGCAAAAATGTAGATCAGGGAGAGCCATGGGAGGACTATCCATTTATGTAGATCTAGACCTCCCGGGCAGTTGGTCCACCCCAGATTGGAAATCCAATGCTATCCAGGCAGCGGGGTTTACGGGGAAGGGGCTAAGACTCACTGTTTTCAACATTTATAATAACGAGGCTGGGGGAGACCATACCTCACTCGTAGGAGAGTTGGAAAACAGATTGGGCCAGGAAATTACAGCTCAGAAAAAGGGGCAGTCACACGCTCTGCTGGTCATGGGTGACTTTAACTGCCACCTATGTTCGGCAATGGTTCCAATAGATATAGAATGGTCTCAATGTCCCGTAGAGAATGGGCCGCATTAATCCCACACGCCGACAGGGTTAGCTTTTAGTAAGCTCCGGCTCAATTATGACCTAGAGCACACTATCAATATGATGGGTACGCAGAAGGATGGCACCCTCCCTCCCACATTTAAGGGCAGAGGATGCTCATCTATTATAGATTACATCCTGGTCTCAAGATCCCTATTAAGTAGAATCATTAGCGTAGGGATTGAATGGAGCAGTTTCAGCGACCACAACCCCCTCGTTTTGGAGCTGATCTATCGGGCGGGCTAAAAAAGCAGAGACCAACGCACAATCACGGAAAAGGTAACAGATCAGGGCAGAAGATTAAGGTGGTTCAAAATAAGCGGGGAAACTTTTTACAAGTCCCTGGTGGACGCTGGTAAATCCGCGATTAATGACTGCTTAGACATAGATGTCCAAGGACTGAGGCTACTTGAAGCATTCGGGCAGATTGCTGACCTGATTGATGGCCTATTGAAAACCAGCGCGCCCACAAGGAACCATTGTAACCCACGATGGTTCGATAGAGACTGCTCAAAGGCTTTGAGGGAGCTTAAAAATAGCCTCAAAACTAAACCAAGGGATTCCCAACAAATTAAGGTGTGTAGGGAGAAATATAAGAGAGAGACCATGAGGAGGAAACTTGCTCTACAGGGAGAAGCGTGGGCAGACCTAAGAGAAGCAGGGGAAAAAAAGGACATGTCCGGGTTCTGGAGAATTATTAACAAACCTACTTTCCAGGAAAATGACACCCCGGAGATAGGGTCCAACATCCTCCCAGAACAGTGGGTCACTCATTACAGGGGCTTGTATAATTATGAGCCCGGTACTTCCGTAGAGCTACCTGAGATTTCACTTCAGGCCTCAACTGTAGTATTTACCATTAAGGAGATCACTGCTGGAATAGAGGGTTTGACCAAAAATAAAGCCCCTGGTCCTGACGGAATCCCCCCTGATTTGTTCCTGAGCTGTATAGAACTTTGGGCTCCCATAATGACCAGGGTCATAAATACTTCCATCACCTGTGGTCTGCCACCATCTTGGTCCAAGGCCATAATTGTGCCGATTTTTAAGAAGGGCAACAGGGACGACCCTAAGTGCTATCGTCCTATCTCCCTGATTGATGTATCTGCTAAACTCATGGGTAGGGCGATCCTTAATAGACTGTCCGAGTAGACCGAAGAAAATAACATCTTCTCGGACACTCAATACGGATTTAGGACGGGGAGGTCCACTAGTGATCAATGCCTGAACCTCTACATGCTGACTGCCAAATACATCATGGCCAGCGATGAATCCATCTACATGGGATTCATGGATTTGGCAGCAGCATTTGATCACGTTAACAGGAAGAAACTTTGGGTCATGATGTCTCGTATGGGGATAGAGGGCGGCCTAATCAACATCCTAAGGGAACTTCATAGTGACACTACGGCCAGGGTTCGATTTAACAGGGAGGGGGGGTTGACCGACTCATTCCCCTGTAAGAGCAGAGTTCGGCAAGGCTGTATTCGTGCCCCTTTTTTGTTCTCCCTTTATATAAATATTTTGGAGCAGTTTTTACTAGACTTAAAGGCAGATTGCCCAAGGGTGGGGTCGCGTCACATCCCCGTTCTGCTTTACGCAGATGACGCGGTCTTGCTCGGACGCACTCCCAGGAGCTTACAAATTTTGATTGACAGATTCGTTAAGTTCATGGGCTCCCTAGATCTTTTTGTTAACCTAGGCAAATCTTATGTGCTTCTGGCCGGTAAAAAACCCTGCTCCAAATTTACTTACAAAATTGGAAGCCACATAATAGAAGAGGTTAAAACTTTTCCTTACCTAGGTGTAATTTTCGATGGTGCCTTACAGTTTAACTCCCTGGTTGAGGAGCGCTGCAGTAAAATGATCGCTACTAATGGGGCTATAGCAAGCTATGGCAGGAGGTTAGGTAGATGGAGCCCGGAACAGGTGATGAACCTGTACAGCTCCATATGCTGCTCCAAAGTAATTTATGGGGCAGAGGTATGGGGCTTTGTTAATACCACAAGAATACAACAGGAGGAAAACAAATACCTAAAAAGCATCCTGAGGGTACCCCCAAGTACTGCTGGTTTCATAGCACATAGGGAGCTAGGGAGGCCCCACCTAGATGATTTGGTAAAACTAAGGCCAATCGTGGCCTGGTTAAAAATCTGGGTTAACCCTGATGCTTCACTAAGCAGAGAAATTTTAAAGGATTGCTTAGACAAATGTATGCGAATATCATGGCTCAACTATGTAAGGAATACCCTAGAGGAACTAGGTTATGGGAACCTCTTTACCAACCCTGAAACAATTGTAGCCCAGCACAAGATGTTGGTAAAGAAAGCCTTTTTAGAGCAGAAAATGCAACGGAGAGCTGAGGCTGAAGGGCTTAAAAAGACAGTGAGGGCCCATAACCTGGTTAAGAGTGTTGAGGGAATGGAGCCATATTTGTACCTCATGCACAATGCTCAGGACAGATTTTTGATGTGTCGCTTTAGACTTAACCTTCTTCCATATCTATTGGCAATAGGTCTCCGCAGGATTCCCTTCACTTTCTTTTACTCTGCCCTTTTTTCACAATGCCTAGGCGCAGATTCCTAGTGGAAACTTTAAAACAAGCCAATTTGGAACATGCTAATGAGGCACTAGTCTATTTACAAAAAGCATCGGACCCTTTAACATTGTGCTGCATAATGAATTTTATCAAAGTGGCAGTCCGTTTAAGGGTAACCAGGGGAGAAGAATGAAGTTTTAAACAAAAAGTGGTTACTGATTTTTGCTCTTTTGTATTATGCCAATATTATTAATTTTTACAATTGGGATCTTGAAATTGTTTAATGACTTTTTTTTTCATGTTTATATGTATGTGCTTTTATGGTGATTTTTAATCATCGAATAAAGAACCCTTGAATTGAATTGAATACTCTGGAAGCCCCCGGAATTCCAGCTGTGGTCTGCCTAAGCCGGACTTGTCCCTGCCCTGCCTTTGTTCTCCCGACCAGTTGGAAACGCCTGATGGGTGCCTGAATAAGAGGGAGTACAATACCCTGCCTACTGAAATGCTGTGTGAGGGTGAGTGCGAGTCACCGAGTAGTTCAGTGATGGGGAAAATACAGCCTTTGCTGTCCCGCAGTGATATTCTTGCGGCTCTGAGTGACTTCCACACCACTTGGAGGGATGGCTCCCGAGCGCTTGGTGGGAAGCTAGACGATATTGCGCTCACACTGGGGCGGCTGCGCCCAGATGGCCCCCAGGTACGCGAGGAATTGCCCCCACCTACTTTTGAGCAGGGTACTGTGGTTATACTTGGATGCGGAGGGGAATGGATGATCCCGGACAGTGGGGTGCCTGTGACAGAATGCCCACACGTCTCTATTGTGCTGAAGGATGCCTTTCCCAGCATTTGATAGTGGCCCCGTCCATTGTAGCGCCGCTGAAGACTCGGACACTGGTTCAGCTATTGTTGCCTCCTGTGACTGCTTCCTCTTTCCTCGCCCCTGTACTTCTGCTGGGGAATGCGTCCCCTGAATTGGAACTAAGAGTGCTGGTCTTCAGTGAAGGAGACTCTGTCGGTTGTCGGCGGCGTCCATTTTGTACTTGCAAGTTGCGCCTCTGCCGTGCGTGGACATTTTGTCTTCATATGTCTGCTGAGACGGGATCTCCTCTGCAGGCATGCCATGGGGGACTTACAAGAACGGGCCAGGGCTAAGTGGTTCTCTCTAATATTTGATGTCTGTGTGGCTGGTGGGGAAGCGGGTTGGCGAGTTCTTAAGATATACCTAATAGCGCAATACGTGATGTTTCACCCCCATTTTTATTGCACAAAGTGATTTCTGCTTTGACTGTTGCTTCTGGGGTGGAGACTACATTCATGGAAGGGGAGACCGGGAGCCTGTTGGGATGGCCCTCCTCCGGTATTATATAACTTTTTTCTTTTTCCTTTCTCTTTTCGGTACCTAAATTTCGGGCTCCAGTTTTTCGGGCGACAGGCACACTGCTAGGGGGGAGGTAGGCCGTAGCCTCTGCATGCGTGCAGGGTGGGGGGTTGGGGGGCGGGGCTTTTTGTTTTGTCTTAGTTTCTATGGGCCTTATTTTTTCTCTTCTATTTTCCTGGTTCCTTTCTCTTTTTCTTTCTTCTTTTGGGTTAGTATGGTGATTAGGTGTAGCGTTGCTTATCGTTTCTGTTGTTAGTGTTACCTCTAACATTAGTTAGGATGTTCCACGTTCATGGGGTGGGTAATGACCAGTATGTACTGTGATTACATGTTTTTTATCCTGATGAGCGTATTTTTCAGCCGATCTTCCGATTGTGACTCTTAGCATCGTTGATAACCTGCTGTGTTCATTGCCCACTATGTGCTTGCGGCGGATTGCATGGCGTCTGATCCTTCTTCTTTTATAATTTAAAAATTAACCTAATTTATCCTGTACTCGGCGGTCGCTTTTCCCATATGTGATATTTTGAAAACTTGCTGCTTTTCATCTCTAGGGACTGCTGAGCTGTTCTATGGTTTTATTTTGTGCTACTAACTGATTTCGAGGCCGTCCAAACGCGGCGATCTAGGCTGCGGCTGTGTGTGGTTGCGGATGCTGTTGTAAAAACTTTCATTTTATTTTCACTGCTGATTTTAATAGCACACTTGAAAAAGCATTTTAAAATTGTAATTTGCACATTGTCTTTGCAACACCTCTAAGTTGTACTCACCTGCATTCCCATTCGCTCGTGGCCCCGTTCCGGCCCGGCTCTGTGCCATTTGTGCGGAGGGTCAGCTTGAGGAGCGTCACTTACTGCTTGTGACACCACTTCCGCCCTGCACGGAATCTTCGAAGGCTAGCGGTCTAGTGCTCCCTCACCTTTAGTATTTAATGGCGGTATGGAGGAAGCGCAGCGGACGAGCGCAGCGGGAGTGCCGACTTTGCGCCGAAGTCGCGCACAAGTCAAGCCCGTCTGCGCCCGTCCGCGGCCGACCAGGCCCAGGGCCATGTCGCAATGCCCATTTTCATTCTTACTCCTCCTCTGACCTCTTGCAACTTAAATCCTCAGGGCCTATTCCCGCCCGCGCTATCAGAGCAGCTCAGGAATGTGGCATTCTTGTCCCATCTGATTTCTCTGCACTTGATTCCCCTCACGACCCCCCCCCACAATGCCGCCAATTTCCGCCTCTTTATTTATTTACTATCTCAATACCCGTTCCCTTATCCGCCACCAGCTTGAGATCTTTCAACTGTTGCATCAGAGCAACATCGATATCCTTCTTCTAGCTGAAACCTGGATCACCGAAGACTCAGCCCCTGACATTCTCGCTGCAATCCCTACGGGATACTACATTATGCAAGTCAACCGGCCCGCTGGGAGGACGGGCGGCGGGGTGGCGGCTATCATCCGCTCTGAACATACTTTCTCTGAGATCAATGTGACACCTATTCCAAAAACTGAATGCTTAGCTCTAAAATTTTCCTCTGCTAAGTCGTCCTTTATTTGTGTTATCGTTTACAGACCCCCTGATTATATGCCTCTCTTTCCCAACTCTTCAGTGATTCCATCGCTCAACTTGCGATAAATCACGCTAATATCCTGGTGATTGGAGACTTCAATTACTGGCCATCTGCTGCCCATGAAAGCCAATCTTCCGCGGAATTCACTGACCTCTTAAAGAGCATGAACTTCTCCCAGCACGTTCACACCCCTACCGACCACAAGGATCATATCCTCGACCAAGTCTGGACGTCCAATCTCGACATCTCCCCTCCTGCTGTCCTCCCCTGCTCCTGGTCCGATCATAGCTTCATCTCCTTTCAACTACATCTGCATACTTTGTGCCCTCCCCCCCTCGCTAAGAATCTCGTGGCTCGTAACTGGAAAAGGGCCAATTTGCCTGAATTTCATGATTTACTGGCCTCCACTGCACCCTCGTCATCGAACTCGCTAGGGGACCAGGCTGACCATCTCGATGAATGGCTACGTCAGGCTAGCAACAAAGTTGCCACTTTTTAAAAGATCAAAGCTAAGCGCCCCCACGACGCACAACGGTGGTTCACAGACCAACTCAAAGTGGACAAACTTGCCCTGCGGCAAGCTGAACGCCGTTGGCGTCGCAACTACGACCCGCAGCTCAAACTCGTCTATACTGACTCCTTAAAGTCTTATAAAAAATCGATTCTGACAGCTAAGACGGCCTACTTTTCTCAAAAAATAATGGACTCGAACAACAAAACCAAGGAGATCTTCTCAATTGTCAACGAGCTTTCCCTGCCTGATAGGGTTACCCCCCAACCCCAGCCAACCCAAACCCTGTGCGACTCAATAAACTCCTACTTCATCGAGAAAATCATAACCATAAAAAAAATATCCCGACCCCTGCATCCCCTATTCCTCCTCCCCTTCCCCCCAGGCACACCAGTATCCTGATGAGTTTCCTCCTATCTCCCTACAAGATTTCTCCTCTCTTCTTCTCAAAGTCAGCTCGGGATCTCCTAATGACTGCTGCCCCCTTCAGATTCTGAGAGAAGCCTTCCTTGCTTGCCCGGACCCCCCACTAGCATTACTTAATAACTCTCTTGCTACTGGAGAAGTCCCTCGCTCTTTCAAACAAGCAGCCGTTCTACCTATCTTGAAAAAACCCAACGCGGACCCCACAATCCTAAGCAACTACCGACCCATCTCCTTCCTCCCTTACTTAGGAAAAATTTTGGAGACCTATGTCACCCGCTGCCTGAGCTCCTTTATAGAGAAATCCTCCTTCCTTGACCCCCAACAAGCTGGATTCAGACCCCTCCATTCCACTAAGCATGGGCGAATTTTGCGAATCTCGCGTTCGTGAATTTTGCGGATTTGGGAACTCGCAATCCGCAAAATCCGCGAATTCTCGCAAATTTGCGGATTTTTTTTTTTTTGTGTTTGCCACTCTCTGTCACCACTGCCACTCTCTGACTACTCATGCCACCCTCTGGCCCACCCATGCCACCCTCTGTTTCATCACAGCACCCTCTGGTTGTCCAGTCAGTGTACATTATTGTGGGAAAGCAAAGCACACCTTCCCTGCCTCAAGTGACCTGAATTAATTTGGGGCTGATTAATGTGTCACAGAATATTTTTTTAGCTGGCACCTGCTTCCTTAGTGCTTCCTGATTAGTGATCTTTTGCACTTGCTAAGTGCTTTCATTGTTGCAAAATTAGTTACAACACCTGCCCTGCCCCAACTGACAATAATGAATTAGGGGCTGATTAATGGATTTGAACTTCCAGCCTGGCTCCTGCTTGTCTTCCTTAGCTGTAATTCAGGACCTTTGTGGCATATGTGTAACTATTCTGAGGTTCAGAGCAGGGTCACATAATAGTTGCAACTGGCAACTGAACTCTGGAGGGGCCCCTCAGGAAGCACTACAGGAAATGGCTACTAATGATGAGCCTGAACTTTTGAACCTGGTAAGTAGTTTCAGTTTTGCTAAGATCGTATTTCTGCAATTTAGCGCTTATTCGCGGGGCGCGAAGTTGTACTGGGAAGCCGCGAACTCACGCGAACAGTGCGAGCAAGCTATAAAATCCGCTGCTCGCAGATTTGCGGATTTTGCGGGAGATTCGCGAATCTCGCGGATTGCGAATTTACCGAAAATCCGCAAAATCCGCGAGCGAAACGGATTTTCCGCCCATGCTTACATTCCACTGAGGCGGTCATAGTAGCAGTTATGGACGCCCTTAGGAAAGCTGCAGACAAAAACATCTCTCAGGCCCTTGTCCTATTAGACCTCTCGGCGGCATTCGACACGGTCGATCATACCATCTTGATCGACCGTGTCCACAATGCCGGTATCCAGGGGGTGGCCCTCGACTGGCTCAGATCATTCCTCGACCAGCGATCACAATCTGTTCACCTGTCCACCTTCTCTGCACCTTACACATCCCTCACCTGTGTTGTCCCACAGGGCTCTGCACTATCCCCCTTCTATTTAATTTGCATCTACAACCCCTCTTAGCTTCCCTCCGCAACTCCCCGGTCACAATCTTCAATTACGCTGACGACCTCCAGTTAATTTTTTCCATTGACTCCCTCCCTTCCTCCCGTCTCAATCTTCAGTCCATCGTGCTGACCATCGCAGAGTGGATGTATCACAGCCAACTAAAGCTGAACCCCACTAAAACTGAGCTCGTACTTGTGGGGGGTCCCACTCATCCATCGAATTCCACCTTCTGGCCAACATCCCTGGGGACGGCACCCACTCCAGTGAGCACAGTGAAAAGTCTGGGGGTGATAATTTCCGAAGACCTTTCAATGAGACCGCAAATTAACTCTGTCACCTCATCCTGCTTCTTCCATCTTAGGCGGATCCGCAAAATTAGCAGGTTTCTCACTAGAGATGCCCTGACTCAAGTTATCATCGCTCTCATCACCTCTAGGCTTGACTATGCCAACATGCTGTATGTGGGGATTCCTGCATGCCACCTCCACCGACTGCAGCTGGTGCAGAATCAGGCTGCCCACCTGATTTTCCGCCAGCCTAAACATCAGCATGTCACTCCTCTCCTCCGTAGTCTGCATTGGCTCCCTGTCTCCAAGCGCTGCACCTTCAAGCTGGCATGCTCAGCTTTCAAAGCCCTCTCTGATGCAGCCCCTGCTTTCATCTCTTCTGTCTTGACTCGTCATATTCCCCTTAGAGCTCTTCGATCAGAATCTCTCAACCTCCTTGTGGTCCCCAAATTCGAACGGAAAAAGCACGGCGGTTTGAGTTTTTCTGTTCTGGCCCCCTCCACTTGGAACTCCCTGCTGCCCACACTTCGTCTATGCCCCAACTATGACTGTTTCCGCAGACTATTAAAAACCCTGCTATTTCAATCTGCCTACAAATAACCCCCTCACCCTTGATCACTGTGCTTGTCAAAGAGCGCCATGAAACCGTTGGTGAAAGTGCGCGGTATAAATAATTTTAACGTAACGTAACGTTAACGTTTATTGTAACGTCCAGAATGGTTGTGGGCCCGTACCTGTATGCTGTTGTTGCACAATAAAGGTTTCCAAAAAAAAAAAAAACAATGGCGCATGCTGCACTATAAGCTTGTTTACACCCTGGAGCGGGTTGTGCAGATCCATCAGTATAAATTATACATTCATACTCTTCTAGAGGTAGAATTTCATCTGGCAGAGGACCTTCGTGTTCATATTGCAGGAATGCTTGTGTTTTGAAATAAGGATCAAAAACATATTCAACATAAGTTGCAGCAAGAGAATTAACCCATTGCATCCATCTTAGATGAAAAGCTTTTGTATTCGGAATGCTCGCTTTTGTAACTGCCTCTATGGCTGGTGCAGGAGTTGCTACCATGATGCGTTTCCCCTGTGCTAGGGCTCTCTCTTTTGCAACAGCGGTTTGAACTGCTGTCAGAATTTTTTCTGTCAATGTAAATTTCATTTCTGCTTGTGTATACAAATGTTATTTGTATGCAATTGGTACTTTCTTACCTTCATTAAAAGTTAAGTAGGTGAATCCACATTGACCCGGAATGATTCAGATCACTAAGTTGCGTACGTTTACGCGTGTTTGTAAATGATTTGTTGTTAACATGTCTGTTTGTAGTGAACACAAAATTTCAGTGTGTTCTTTTGTCCAAAGTATGATTTTAAAGTCAGGTTTTATTTATTTGTAGAGAGGTTTAACCCTTTCTGCGTAGTTTAGAATGTGAGTACTTTTCAAAATTTAGGAAACCTAGATTCAACTTTAAGTTTTTCAGCGTTTTCGGAGGTTGTAGCAGCGCACACTTTTCTAAAAAGTTGGCTGCCAAGCTTTTGCCTTCACTTGAAAGTTCCTATCCTAGAAAAAGGACGTTGAGATGGGCAATTCTTGATTTTTTTAAATTGAATTTATACCCTTAAGAGGCGAAGCCCAGTATAATGGTGTTCACCCTATTCAAGTGCCTCTTCAGGTCATCGTCTTTCAGATAGATATCATCAACATTTGACAATGCTTCGTCATTATAAGTTTGTAGTAACTCTGTTACCCTTGCTTGCTGGAGAATAATCCCAGACTATACTTGAATCCTTGAGGGAAACAACAGAAGTGACGCTGGGTCCCAATTATTGAGAAAGCGGTCAAATACCTACTTTCAGGTACAATGTTTTGACAAAAAAAACGTTAAAAATATCTAATGTGGTTTTATATTTTTTACGCACAATGTCATTCATTAATGCTGTACTGTGTGCATTTTGCACTGCAAATGTTTTACAACAAGAGTTTAGGTGTCTGTAATCCAAAACTAGACGATATTTATTGTATGGTTTGGAAACAGGTAACAAAGGATTGTTCATTGATGAGGTGCAGGTTCCAATCACCCCTTGGTATTCAAGTTGATCTAAGATCTCCCTGACCTATTTTTTAGCTTCTTGCTTAATTGGATACTGCCTTTGCGCAGTTGGTTGATTTTTTAACTGGATTGTGTGGTGAGGTGAGTCCTCATCCCCTCCAACATGAATTTTATATAATGCTAGGGCTTGGGCAACTGCTTATTTCCTGGCATAAGTATATTTTAACTATATTGGAAAATGGTTGGAGAAGGCTGACATAATGATGTCTTCGCCATGTGGACACTCCCTGACAAATTCTGGTGGCTAGTCCTGTTCTGCTAGAAGTATATCATAACCCTTTGAAAGTCGCTCCCAAAAGATTGCTTTCACTTTTCGTGATTTGTATCTCTCCATCCGGAGCGTTATTTCATATAATCAATGTTAGAAATAACACTGGTGTCTGCAGTCTCAACTTGAATGTCTTCATTCAGGTCCACTGTCTCCAGAAGTCCCTATAGGTTCTGCCATCCTATAGCGAAGATACTAATGATGAGACAACCCAGAACATGCGACTTAGGCTATTCTCAGGAATGGTGGCAATCAAGAACACTCGTTTGTTTTTATTCTCATACCAGTTTACAACATGAGTAAATAGAGACACGGAAGAGTTCAAAACGTTTATTTTAACGACATGTTCTAAGATGCAGTATTTTTGCTAACATCAGCAGACTTATGATTAGCACTGTTAAAATTCAATAAAACACAAAGTGAGAAATTATATTATAATGATAGTGGAAACAGGTGCTATAGTGCCTTGTGTATCACCCTCCCCAGCTAGGAACTAGGGGGCATATTATCAAGGACGGCGCTAAAACTATCGCCGGCTTAGCAGCAGAAAACTGCAGCTAAAGCGGCGATAATGGGCTTGATAATATGCCCCGGAGAATTCCAATAGAAGCCCATGTCCACACCAAAACATGGACTTCTATTGGAATTCTCAAGGGCATGTTATCAAGCCAATTATAGCCGCTTTAGCTCCAGTTTTCTGCCGCTAAACCACAGATAATTTTTAGCGCCGTTCTTGATAATATGCCCCTGGGTTTTATAATACTAATAGAAGGAATCTTAGGCTTGAATGGGGATCCATGATCAGCAGGAGTGAATCACATCAGGATCTGCAAAAGCTCTCTCTCTCTCTGGAAGCTGATTTCATCCAAGTGCCCTCATCATGCATGCAGTGTAATATTAATAGCACTAGAATTTCAGGTACCTGCCGCTGTGTGCGTGTTTTGTCTGGAGCATGGGACTGTCAGCCTGAATAACAGCTAACATTGTTATGAGAACCTTTGAGGCTTCTGCACACACTGCACAGACTGAGGTCACAATGTAAGTCTAGGGATGTTGAAAACAAGCCTTTCTGATCTGAAAATGTTCATGCAGTCTAACTTACAACAACAGTTATATGCAGTGTCGTGTGCAAAAGCTTCAAAATAGCAAGATGGCGTTGAAACGTCTTGTAAGCTAATGCTAACATAGCAATGTGTGCACGCAGGGCCAAACCTTCACTATAGTCCTGGCGGTTCAATGATGAGAGTTCTGTTCTCCCAGGGGGCTGTTGTCACCCAGTCCCAGTCCCAGCAAAGGTGAGCTTTGATTAAAAGTGAAGAGGTTGATTGCTGACAAGCTCCGTGACAGGGAGAATTCATGTTGAGAACCTCTGCCTCATGCCTGCGGGGTCGCCTTACTTTTCCCTTGCATGTATTGTGTGTCCTCTTTTGGTGAGTCCAATGCCAATGATATTTCTAGGACTTCCGTATTTGCATGCTCTTTCACGTCTTGCCACATTTCCTATGGCACACGGTAATCAGCTCCATTGCTCTGGGGGGTGGGATAAAATTCCTGTGGACCGGTTTCTCATGGTGACATAGATTTAGATTTAGTTCCTGATTTGTGCCGTTGTTTGCTTGTTGCTTCGCCTGCCTTGATGCGTTGCTGGAAGACTCCCCTTTCCCCAATGTTCTCAGTCTGGATGGCATTAGAATAAAGTGTTTGCAGATTGTCACAGCATTTGAATTTGGGTGCCTGATTGGTGATGGTGAGTTGAGTTTTATATAGCGCAGGCAAGACTGGTAGGTATCAGAGTGCTTTACATAAGGAACAGCGAGATGCAATGTACAATAATTTAAACATTAGTTACACAGTGATAACAAAGTAAATAGGAAGTCATAGGGGGCAGAGAAGGTAAAGGGGGACTCTATCTGGCCTTGGATATCCATTGACGGCATTATCATAGTGCTCGTGTTACTTCTTTTACTCATTTTAGTGCCTGGGCTCCTCTTTATCATTTACCTCTCCTGTAATGAGAAACTTTTTTTATGATTGCTTTGTGCAGTCCTAGCCCCCAGTGTATTCGGTAGTTTATAGAAAAGTGTCCAGATATCTGCTTGAAGTTTGCGTTCTTTGTCGGGTGGTTGCTTCTCTCCTATTATCGCTGTTTGTTCTGTTTACCGTACTTTCCTGGATGTCATTTGGGATAATTGAGCTGGGCGTCTTTGTTTATTTATTTGTTATTCTAATCCCACAGATCTAGATGCTTTGGTTGCTCTCGCTGTCCCCCTGCGTAACTTAAGCCAGGATATTTTGGGGACTTAGTTGCTTAGCCTGCAGCAAAGTTGCCTATCCATTTCATCCCCAAATCCAGGGCAGGTGCTGCCCTATGCTCATTTTGTATCTGTTTAAGCAATTCTGGCAAACCAGCTAATGAGAGTGTAGCATGTTTTCCGATATATACTGCAGCAAAGACTATACCCCAAGTGGTGCAGTCTTCCACTTGGGGAGCCATTCCCATTGGCAAGCATAGTGTGAGGATCTGTGTTTATCTTGTGGTACAATATGAGGAAGCACTGCTTCAAGCTGATTTGTTTTTTGTCCAGAATGGAATTTCATCTTGTCTGATGGAAATTATACCCATGACTGTGTTGATAGTCACTGGACTGATTCCAGCATACTCAATAGTGGATGTACAGCCTGAACAACCCTTGCAGGATTCATTGCCATTTTTTCTCATAACAAATTGTGTTAAACATCTATGTTTTAACCAGATCAGTATATAATATACATAGGTCTGCAGCTGTCAGATTTTCTATATCTGGGTCTGGTTTGTAGCTGGCTAAGACTGGTCATGTTGCTCCCTCATTGCTAAAGGGACCTACTTTAACATTGCTGTGCGTATGTGGTAGGGTGCCTTCAAACCAATTTTGGTGTTCTTGGTATGGTAGTGGCAGTTCTAGTTCTTCATAAGCTATGTTGTAGTAAGAGAAAGAGCTTTGGCTCTGGGGAAATGCATTATTATCATGACCCCAGTCCCAGCCCTAGAGGCTGTCACAAAGGCCAGTGTTCCATATGCAAAAGTTTTACATCCTCAATGAATACAATGGGCCAACACTTCTATAACAACAGATGTAAATTAAAAAATTGACTCTACACTACAAGCACACACTTACCTGCAATATGAAAAAATATGTTTCCTCTGCTTAATGAAGTCATGCCTCCAGATCAGAGTGATTACATCATATATACTAACGGTTCTGCAGAGCCTGCTGTAGGGGCAAAGCTCAAATACTCTGCAATATGCACCATTGTGAAATGTAGAATGTAGGGTGGAGAATTCAACCCTCACAAAACCTACACAGAGTCACAACATGATTGCACAGCACAGCTGGCCGAACTAAAAGCTCTAATTCTGGCATTTTAGAATATGGATTCTTGATTCCGCACACTTATAGTGTGCAAGTCATATTATTGTGTCCAGTCTTACAATGGGTACCTACACTACTGGAGCCACAATAGTTATAGGGATTCCAAATTGCAAACCATAAAGAACAAACAGGTTTGGGGACAAACTCAAAATAATCCTGCCACAAGTTCATGTAATACACACACTGAGACATCAGCCAGTAGGAGTATACATTGTAGGGAATCCCATGACTTATGAAACCGCAAAAGTAACAGTGAAAATTGCTGCAGTCGCTGTAATTTTTCGTTCAAGTACAAGGATAGATGTAGACATTATGATGGCTATCAATTCTGCATACAATGGAACACACTTGCCGAAAGGTTTTTCAACTGAATACTCTTACAAGTTTAGTGCACAAAGCATTCCATTTGCTCAAATTCCTGGAGTGGGAAATCAAGTAAAACCAAACTTGGATCACAAGTTAGGGTTAATCCTAGCAGCACGTGAGGTCCTACCATCTGCTCACACAGGGATGGCAGCCACAATTTTATTGTTGCAGCAGTGCTATTGGTGGTCTGGTCTATACAAATAGACTAAGGATTTTGTTGTTAATGTGAGATCTTCCAGCAGACAAAAGTATCCACCATAGCATTTCCACCACAGACACCTCTATTGATCTCAGACATGTCTCTTGCTTGTGTTTATTTGGACCACTGTGGCCTTTCACAATCAATATAATATGTCGGTGAAGGGTTTAGATTTATTCACAGGGAGTGATGGTGCTCTTGCTTGTGCGTGTACTTGATACAGTTGTGATTGATGAGTATATGGTGCAAACAGGTCAGGGGAGAACAAACCCAAGTAAAACAACCCCTGCACTTGTGTGGATGAGAGTCCACACGTACAAATGAACAAAAGTCCTGTGCACACGTTTCTAAGTAGTGGGTTTTGATGTCAAAACCAATTTTCAATACATGAGCTTGTGCAAATAAAGGAGGTTTAGACCTTGGAAAGTTTCAGCAAATGGATTTATAAGTCAATCCAGATCAGTACAAAGTACATTCTACCAGCTGACACGTGTTTCGTCACAACGTGTACAATTGTGACTCTTCAGGGGGGTTAAATGTATTAAAAGGCACAATTAGCGGCGATATTAGTGTAAATATCCGGTGATGTGCACTAAACATCACATAACGTTTCTGGGTAAAATGAAAAGATAGTAATGGACGGGTCCGTCCCTTACGGTGCAGGAGCTGTGCTAGTTGCAGCACGTCTCGTGGCTTGTAGTGTTGTATCCGGAAGCCGCAAACTATAAAAAACCTCTGTACTGATCTATATACTTTTAAATTGACTCAATCTTTAAACGGATGCAACACTTATGAAAAGTATCAAACAGACATATTATATTTTATGTTATTTATTTTTATTTTGTACTATTTATTTTCTTTTTAGTTTATGGAAGTAAAAAAGTTTTAGAGCATTCTGATGAAATACATTACATTAAATAACTTAACGAATTCATTGCATACAAAAATTTGAAAAAGAGAATAGCTTAATATAATCCACAGATATAATCAAATAGGACACTTTGTCTCATCCACATTCATTTCAATACTAACTCACCATACCAGTCATTCATACAGATTCATACCCATACAGAGTAGAAAACATATACAACAACAAAGGAAGGATGTACAACTGAGAATCTATGAGTATTAACAAATATTTATATCTTCAAATCTCTATCTTGATGCTTCAGAGATGATACTTTGTTATTTTCTTTGTATATTGCTTTTTCTTTTTCCTTATATGTAGATCTCAGGTGTATAGGGCCTATGTACGTTTCGGTGAACATATATAGCTTCTATCACCTTCTTCAGGGCCAACATAAACAATAAGCATATAGATATATAAAAACTGGGGAATCTTCTTGTCTGAAAATAAAATTATAACACATTAGATATTTTCATGTTGCATCCTGGGTTTCCTCAAATCGAGACCTAAATCTCATCCATTAATTTATAGAGTGTGCTATGAAGTGATACAAAAACTAATAAAAGTTGGTCCATCAAATAATAGGAAGGGTTGTATCTAGTTGTACTTGGCCCTATTGGACAGGGGGGATAGTTAGCATACCCGCAAAATAGCGGTGATGGATGAAACAAAATTAGAGAAGAAAACAAAGGATGCTCTCAAAGTGCAGTAATTTCGCTACATATACGGAAGCCGCTAATTGTGCCTTTTAATTGACTTAGAAATCCATTTGCTGAAACTTTCCAAGGTCTTAACCTCCATTATTTTTGACATCACAACCCACTACTTAGAAACGTGTGCACAGGACTTTTGTTCATGCCTTTCACAATCAGATGGGGCTAATCAATACATATTGTTGTACACCAGAACTATTAATGACGCCAAACAAAAGCAAAAAACTCTGTTTGCAATAGTGAGATCCTTCACCCATCCTGCAGCTTTACAGTCCGAAATACCCCCCTCTCAAGATCTCTGCGACAAAATAGCAGACTTCTTTGAAGAGAAAATCAATCTTATTCAGAAGGACTTCCCCACATACCAACGTTCCCAGCCCCCCGCTAGACAGGAACCTGAAGACAATACTTCGGCTCACCTAAGGACCTTCTCACAGGTCACTCTAGCCCAATCCAAGGAAGTCATCTTAGCATGCAAATCAGGCGCTCCCTCCGATTCCTGTCCTCCTAGTATCCTACATCAACTGATTGACACTGTCAATCCCATCATCAATGAAATAGTTAACACTTCCCTCAGTACTGGCATCGTCCCTAGTGCATGGAAACATGGCACTGTTAAACCTCTGACGAAAAAACCTAACAAACCCCCTTCTGATCTGACCAACCTCCGCCCTATCTCCCTCCTCCCAGTTTTGGGTAAAATCACAGAACAAATAGTCTATAGGGAACTCAAAGCCCACCTGGAAACAAACAATATTCTCCACCCCCAACAATCAGGATTCCGTCCTCAGCACTCAACAGAAACAGCCCTGATCGAGTTGACTGACTCCATAAAAACTCTCCAAGACCAAAGGAAAAACGCCGTACTGATTTTGTTGGACCTCACGGCAGCGTTCGACACAATCTCCCACCTAATACTCCTAGATAGACTTAAGGACATTGGCATCGCTGACCTGGCATTGGAGTGGATAATATCCTTCCTTTCCGAAAGATCACAATCCGTGAAACTATGGACCCTTCAACTCCGCAGAGAAAAAGATTCGATCAGGAGTCCCACAGGGCTCTATTTTAAGCCCTTTGCTCTTTAACGTCTACCTCATACCCCTAATCTCTCTGATTGAATCATACGGTATCACTGTTACATCCTACGCCGACGATACCCAACTCATAGTCCCGCTAGAAGACAACTCCACGACTGCCGAACAAAATTTAACAAACTGCCTGAAAGATGTCTTCCTGTGGATGGAAACCAACCACCTCAAATGTAACACAGGGAAGACAGAAATCCTCCCCATAGGGAAAAACGTCAACTTCCTTCCCCATCTCTGGTGGCCAGAGGACTCCACAGCCCCCCCACAGGCCGTCACCACTGCAAGAAACCTTGGAGTTACCTTCGACACTGACCTGTCCTTTGACCAGCATGTCAGGACAGTCGCAGGAAGCTGCTTCGGAATCATTAAATCCCTCAAAAAAATGTTTGATTTCCTACCAATTGAAGCCAGAAAGATGGTCACAGTGGCACTAATCCTATCGCGCATAGATTACTGCAACGGCCTCCTGGCAGGTGTGAAAAAAACCACACTCAATAAACTCCAGAGTGTCCAGCATTCGGCGGCGAGGCTGGTGCTTAAACTCCCCAGAAGATCTTCAGCCTCCTCCGCCCTGAGAACCCTCCACTGGTTACCCTTACACAAAAGGATCCTGTTCAAGATCCTAACCGTGGCTTTCTGGGCATTCAACCATATTGGTCCCAAGTACCTAGTCAAACGCTATCCCCACTACAACCCACACAGGTCCCTGAGATCCTCCAACAACAACCTCCTAACACTAGTTAAGTTCAACCTAAAAACCAAAGGAGGTAAAACCCTTACCCACCTATCCTCCAAAGCATGGAACGCCATGCCCCAGCATCTGAGATCCCTGACAAAGGAAAGCCAATTCAGGAAACAACTGAAAACATGGATCTTTAGCTTATCAGACGAGTATGTGCGGGATACCATCTAATCCTGCCTTAATTGTCTCCCTTCAGCACACCTTCCAGTCAGCGCCAGGATGCTTCTTCCGAAGCGACAGTCGCGCTTTATAAATACCGCTTCCAATTCCAATTCCAATTCCTCTTGATTCCAATGGGTTTGGCCAGAGCGATCAGCTGACGCCTAAACTGTCATAAATGATCCGCAAGTCTTTATTGAAACATAAACAGTATCACAGTCAATTTGGACCAGGATCTGGAGTTTACCACCAGGGCTTACAGAGGCAGCATGGCAAAATCATGTGTGACTGTGCAATACCCCTTTTCCTATATTCCAAAGAAAATGCGGTAGTGGATAGGAAGAACCAGGACTTAAAACAGTCTTTAACAGCTTGG
Source organism: Lissotriton vulgaris (assembly GCF_964263255.1). Lineage (NCBI taxonomy): Eukaryota > Metazoa > Chordata > Amphibia > Caudata > Salamandridae > Lissotriton > Lissotriton vulgaris. Next base: position 661,422 of record NW_028252957.1, read on the forward strand.
GTTTTAGGTTCAGATTGCAGTTCACCTGTATGGGGTCCAGAGAATCCTGAATAATCTGCAAATAAAATCCATGGGTGGTCGAAGTCCCTTTGAAATCTTGTTTGGAGTTAAGATGTGGGTTCTGAGCCTCGACAGTCCTAGTACAGTGGTGGCAGAAACATCATTTGACATCAATGAACCTTTGGATGTTTTACAGGATCTGAACAACTTTAAAGAAGCTTAGAGCAACGTCGAGCAGAAGTGAAGGATGCACCAGCAACTCCTGGTTGGATTCCTATGATTTGGGACAGTGGCAGGAGAAGATAGTAGACAAAAAGGAATATGGGCCATCTTACAGAGTGCCTGTACCTGTCCTGGCAATTGAACGAACCAGACCTGTACTTCTAACTCCCCTTGCAGGCTGCAAAAACAAGAGATTTGTATCAATAGATCTCATCAAACCACATCCATGTGGGCAGGTCTACACAGTAGGCCAAGAGAGCTCCTGGGTACTTACCTGTGTCCTTTCACTACTCTTGAGGAGGTTGAGATGGAATCTTTGATTAGCGATTAAGCTTTTCCCAAGCTGGGGACAACTAACACTGAAGTATCGCCTCTTCCTGTTACATCAGCAACCTCCTTAGAAGAACATGCACAAAAAACACAGATTTTGATTGTGCAAAGAGACAAAGATGGTGTCTAACAAAACGTACCACCATTCAAGTGTACTGCCAGTTCTACAATGCCTTCATAGCTGCCTGAAATAGACCGAGCAGCCTCTGGCTACTTCATGGAGTTTGATGACTCCTCTAAAGCGTCATCTGACCCACCACCTTGAGGTAGGCTGCAAGTATTTTACAATTCGTTGAAAAAGACATACTTTATCCTACCAAGGATATATACTTGGATTACAACTGCATCACTTTTCCTATTCATGTCGATTGGTTTTGTGACAGTTTATTTTGTGCTTCCAAATGGACACTATCTCTGTGTTTAGAGTGTCAGTTGGTCAACCCAGGCTGAGCTGCTAGGAGCCTGCTCCTGTTGGGGCTGCATCTGTACCTTCTATCTTATCCTACTCACCTATCCTAGAACCAAGCTGAAATAAAGGATTACTCTACTTATACAGCTGGACTGTGTATCATCCTTTTAGCACACTATGCCTGTGAGGGCTGTGTTCCCGTAATCTAGTCTTGAAAACACTAGTGATTGAGTGGCCTGTTTGAGGTCCTTGGGCGGGATGAAGGATTGTATTTTGTTGAGTAGTTTCAGGTTGAGAAAGGCGCTCTTTGCGGGGTACTTGATGTGGTTGACCATGTTTAGTTTTGGATAGAGAGTGATTCCCAACGATTTTACAAAGTCAGCCGGGGTGATGTTGCAGTTGAAGGCGTCAGTAGCTTTAGGCAATTCTATGACTTGGGGGGATCTCTCTTTTGTTAGAGATGAGTAGGAAATCCATTTTGTCTTGGATAAGTTTCAGGTGGTTTAGAGATAACCAGTGTTGGACTCACTAAGAGTGTCGTTGAGTCTTTGAATGTCCTAAATGGAGGAGGTTTCGGGATAGATCTGGGTGTTGTCTGCATATAGGTGGAAGTGAGATGTTGAAAAGTTGAGGGTAAATAATGACCCTTGGGTACACCTCTTCTGATGGGTTGTAGGTCTGATGAGAGGTTTTTGAGTTTTACTCTTTGTGTGCCGTTCTGGAGAAATAAGGAGAACCATTGTAGGACCACCTCTTTTGCACCTAGTCTTTTTATAAGTACTTTGATGAGTAGATTGTAGTCAACCATGTTGAAGGCTGCCAATAGGTCTAGAACTATGAGTAGGCAGCATTGGTCCATGTCTAGTGACTTGTGGATGTAATCTATGAAATTAATGATTGCTGTCTCTGTACTGCAGCCTTATCGGAAGCCCGATTGGTGGGGGTCCAGGAGGTTGATGTTTTCCATGTGTTTGGTCAGTTGTAGGAGCCCACACCTTTCTAGTATTTTGGACAGAAGAGGAAGATTGGAAACGGGTCTGTAGTTATTCAAATCGTTAGTGTCCAAGTCCATTTCTTTAGAAGTGGTGTGACTTGGCTGACTTTGAGGCACTCTAGAATGGTTCTGGTCCACAGGGAGCTGTTTATGATTTTACTCCAGAGTGGGGCTGGAGAGAGTTTACGATTTTTAGCTAGTTGGGTGGCTATAGGAGCGAGGACATGTGAAGAGGGTTTGGAGTTGGAGATTAGTTTAATTATCACCGATTCAGAGATGGGGTTGAAGGATTTCCAAAGTTTTGGTGGGTGATTGGGTACACTATCATCTGTCCTTGGGGCCATGCTCCTGTGAGGGGGACTGCAGTTGAGATCCAAGGAGAGTTCATTCTTGGTGATTTTGTCGTTGAAGAAGTTGTGAAATTGTCGCACAGGTCTTTGGAGGCCACAATCGAGGAAGGGGGGGCTTGGAAGTCTGTTGCTTGATGAGGTTAAAGAGTTCCTTGGGCCTTTTTTTTGCGTTGGCAAGAGCAGTGCAGGAGAAGGACGTTTTTTAGTTAATTATGTGTTTTTGTACTTCCTGTGAGTTGTTTTGAGCTGCTCGCAAAGGATTGAGGTTGGGTTGTTCTGCCAGAGTCTTTCTGTGGCCCTGAGGTGTCTCCTTTCGGAGTTTATGTCCGTATTGAACCAGGATCTGGATGGTATGTTTCTGGGTATTTTTAGTTTCAGGGCGGCTAGTTGGTCCAAAAACGAAGTCAATGTTGCATTATAGTGAGAGATGAGTTTAGTTGTGGAGAGATCATCTGTGGAGATGGGGAGGAGAGATCTCTTCTTTTCCTCTAGGTGTGCAATTGGGATCTGAGTTAGGTTTCTCGTCCATTTGGGGGGTCCAGCATGGGGGGGTTTGCATAGGATTGTTTTGCTGTGGAATAAGATGAGGTGGTGATCTGACCAGTTAACGGGCAGGATGTGGTCGATAAGGATTATGTCTTGTTGGGCAATAATTGCATCCAGGGTAAATCCTTTGTCTTGTGTTTCTTTTCTTCAGAGCAGTATTGGATAAAGTTGTTACTTAGGAGATCGTTCACGGATTGGATTAGGGTGTTGTTTTCCTCAATCCAGTGTAGTATAGGGCTTTTTGTTAGGTCCTCATAAACCATGTCAAAAGCGTGTTCTGTATGCAATAAACAAATGAGTTGGAAAATTTCACAGCAGGAAGCTGCTGAGAGATTGCGTAGAATTTTCATGGAAAATCTAGAAAGGGCTTTGGCAGTAGTTGATAATGGTATAGATGCTCAATTTCTTTCTCTCTTTATATTCACGGTCTTAACCGTTTCTTCAATAATGTGTAGTGAATGTATATATATTGTATTTGATGTGTACACATGTCAAGTTAACTGTAGTAAATTGTGTATTTTCCTAATGTCTTTAAGTTTCCAACATGTTGATATCACAATGTATAAATTATAATATCATTCAATAGAGAAAAATTAAATGCCACTTCTGATATTTGATATGATTACTAATTGAATTAATTTACCGTGATCATGATTAAGTCCATTTTGATCCATTTAAGTAATGATGTACATCAAATAATCTTGGTGTTTTTACATAATATCAGTTAGTAACCATCAAGTTGATGTTCTTTTTATGTTTTTTGCAATAGACAGTTCCCTGATGAAGGCAGTACTGCCGATACTTGTGTAGTTCCCATCTACCGCTTGCCCTCATCAAGTTATCATCTCCTGCTTATCCTATTAAATTAATTGAGGGCTACTGTATATCTTTATTGAAAGGTCTAATTGGACAATATCAAGATGATTTCTCTTTTGTCATTATTTACTTCTTATGTATTTTTGTTGTTACTAAAATGGTAATATTTAAAAACTATTCATTTTGCTGTGAACAAAAACAATTCAAATGAATGAATTAATCACGCTTTATAAAAGTTTAAAAATACATTGAAAATATATTTTTCGAAAGTATTGTTGTTCTCCATTTTTTTATGAATATTATATCATGTGTATACTGTTTCATTGCACCTTGATTATGTCTGATTAAAATAGAAGCTTGCTTTTGGTCTTGCAATAGACAGTATAGAGAGTGACATGTCTTCTTTACAACATGGGAAGTCGCGGTTTCGAGCTATCATGTTATGGATTTGAACTCTAGAGACACTTTGTGCTGGTTACATTTCATGGAAAAACCTTACTTCCTCTATTTTGTTTTAACCATACAATCTCACTAAACAACAGACTATCATGGCAAAAAAGAATGCAAAATAACTGTGTTACACATAGTAGAGTTAGAGAAACTACATTTACTGTTGCATAAATATCTTCTGCGGATTGGATAATCCATGGGTTTACTTCTTTGCCAATTTCAACTTTTCACTTCCAATACTGGTTACATCACCATCAAGTGGGCATTTATGAGACACTAGGAGAGGGGTATGTGTATGAGTCACGGATCTTACCTTTCAAATATTGGTCAAGAAATGGTGAGACTGGGGTTTTTCTAAGCAGAATGATTGGAAGAATACCTTTGGACATTCCTTAGTTTGCAGGAAATTTTCACTTCATGGCACATGTACTGGGTCGAAGGGAAACTTTTTATTCATTTTATCTGAAGGGTTGTCCAGCTGCTGTGATCTGTCCTGCTTTCAGATTACTCTCTAATGGGAGTTATTTGATGCTGAGTGATCAAGGCTGTTGTGGGATGAAAGTGAGAATTGTCTATCTGGTAACGGTTTCTGCTTCGTGACATGCTGTACACAAGTACCGTTTCAATATGCCTGAACAGTTAGGGATGTTAGTAAAAGTGCTGAGCATCCGTTTTTCCATTATCCAAAATGAATAAATTCAAGAATGGCTTTTGTATATGTTTTGGTACATTTATCATTATTTCACATATTTTTGCACATGTGATATCTTTGTAAAGATCTGGTTTCCAAGACTGACACCAGCGAAATAACGGTGTATTTGGACGGCGGATTACGTGTGGCTTAAACAAGTTCATCGGCTGTGACTGGACGGACGCATCGCCGAAGGATAACCGGTGAGTGGGATACACTCACGGGAATTCGAGTAAGCTGTGTGTTAATCCGGGTAACGGCCAGTGTGAAACGCCACCTACCTGGGAGATAGAGAGCGCGTGTTGGCTGATATACTATTACAAGCCCTGACACGCGCACAGCGCTTGCTTACCCGAACGGAACAACATGGCAGGTGATTTGGATGCTCGTCGCAAACAGACGGCTGACAAACTATTCTTTACGGACACAGGTACAATCAGGGATGAAGTACAGATTTCAGCCAACATCGGTCTGGAAATAACCTTGCAGACTAAGTTGAATACATTAGAAAGACTTTACAAGAAAGAACTTTCCAAATGGTGGGAGGCAGAATCCCTTCAAAGATACATTGAGGTGAAAAGGGTCCCAAGGGGCCTTAGAATTCTCACCAACCCCACCTACAAAGACCCTGATCCGGACATGCTGCACGAGTGGTCGGACAACTCCGCAGCATGTTCCACCATCATGATGAAAATTTTGGTAAAATACACATTAAAGGACCGGGCGAAACTGCTAATAGAAATAGAAAAACTGCTTGCGGACATCAGCTCCATTATGGCCAAAGACACCTTAGATGAACATTTGAGAAATCTAGCACTGAAAATGGAAAAGCTTGAACAAGAAATCACGGCCAAAAAACAACGCAAATTTATTCGTGATTTCAAGGACTACCAATCGGGGCGTACCCAAACATTCCAAAAGAAATATGACCATCTTTTTGATAAAAAAACTGGTATGGCTATAGTTAATCCAGCCAAGGCAGGGGTACCAACTGAAACGGTGGAGAGTGACATATCGGATGGGAACATATCTGATGCCTCTGTTAATTCTAACACCACAACAACGCAGGAATCAACAATGGATCCAAAGAAAAAGCCACATTTTTTGTTACAATTTCAGATGATGAGTCAAAACAGGACAGAATCTTTTCAGGATGTGGGCAATCAAAGAGGTCGTGGACGTACAGAGGAGGAACAAACGCAATAAACAGGCAAAGAAGAGGAGGAACAAACGCCGTACAAGCTCAAATGGGAATGGCAACAAGGAGCAAAAACCAGAAATAAACATGACTGTGGTCAACCTGTCAAATCGGATATTAACAGATCAAGAGAGAGAAACCTTAGCACTTGGCCTGTCATTTTGCCCTTCTCAAAACCTAAATTTTGCACAAACACGGATAGACCTCTTTCTATTTTCAAGAAAATTATAACTAAAGAAGTAGTTCTGCACGAAACCGAAAGACAAAGGAACTGTGAGTAACACCAATGTCCTGAGTAATCTTGATATGAATGATGTGGAACTGTTACATGAATTACATCTAGGAGACATAGACAATGTACCTGAATGGGACACATGGGGAATGGATCTAGATAGTAATCCAGGATCTAGATTTAAACCTAAATCTGTATTTTTGCCAGCAATACAATGTGATGCAACTGATGTTTTTGAGAAGGGTGTGTTAGAGGATTTATTGAAAATACGCTACAACAAAACCCCAAATTACAACAAAAATCTTTCCCCTACCCAATATCAAGCTATGGAATCATTAAAATCGGACAGAGATATTGTCATACGACAATCTGATATAGGGGGGATGTTGTGGTGTTAGACAAACAGAAATATCTATCTGAGGGATTGAGACAATTGAATGATGTAAATTGTTACTCTGTATGCAAGAAAGATACTATCCTTGAATCCTACATACGCTTCAGAGAACTCTTACTGGTATGGAGAGATAAGGGATTGATAGAATGGGAAGAGTATCAGTTTTTATACTGTGCTCATCCAAGGATACCCATCCTTTATCTTCTCTCAAAACTGCACAAAGGTCAAGCCAACCCCCCGGGATGTCCCATAGTGTCCTCAATAGGTTCACTATTAGAACACACATCTAAATATATTGACCACTACTAAAGACCTTTTGTGGTGGCATTACCATCATATATCAGGGACACCACCCATTTCCTGAGTGTTATCAATGGTATTCATTGGGAGACTAACTACACATTGGTAACTTTAGATGTGAGTAGTCTCTATACCTGTATTCAACATAGTCTGGGTCTAGAAGCCATCAAATACTATCTGAAGACTAGGTCAATATCATTGTTGCACCATTCTAATATGATCGTGGCTATGACCGAATTCTGTCTGACAAACAATTTTTTTTTATTTTGATGACGTCATGTATCGCCAGTCACAGGGCACTGCCATGGGGACCTGCTTCGCCCCCAGCTATGCAAATCTTTTCATGGGCTGGTGGGAAGAGCAGGTCGTCAGGGAAATGGCAGAATTTGAAAACGTGGCCCTGTGGCTGCGATACATTGACGATATTATTTTCATTTGGAATGGCGATGCTGTATCTGCCAAATATTTTGTTGACAAACTAAATGTTAACTGTCTGAATTTAGAACTGACAGAACATATCAGTCAAAACAGTATGGAATTCCTGGATATAAAAATAGAAATTAAGAATAATCTATTAACAACTAAACTATTCAGGAAGAGCACAGCAGGCAACAGCATTCTGAGAGCATCTAGCTGCCATCCAAAGAGCCTGCTGTGCAGCATTCTGTATGGCGAACTACTGCAGGCCAGACGTAATTGCAGTACCCAGGAAGACTATGAAACAGAAAAAGAGATCATGTGTCAACGATTTTCAGCCAGAGGTTATAGCACTAAAATAATAAGTAATGTTGTACAACGAGTTAGCACTAAAACGAGGGAGTAATTGCTGCCGACGAAAGATATACAGAATGAACCGGATACCATCAGGTTCATAACTACATTCTCAGGACAATCATGGGAAGTTCGCAGAATTATCAATAAACACTGGCATGTCCTAAATACGGAAGAACATCTAAGGAAATATCTGAATGAAAATCCACAAATTACTTTTTGTAAAGGGAGAACCCTCAAGGATGAATTGAGCCAGAATTATGTCACCAAATCAGGCAAGAAAGACTATCGTACCCATGTGGGTTACAAACGTTGTGGTAAATGCAAAGCGTGTAAATATAGCTTTGACTGTAAAGTTCTAAATATACCAGGAACTACAACTGAATTCACCATTCGTAAACATCTCACATGCAACACCCCGTATAGTGTTTACGTACTTATGTGTCCCTGCAATAAGTGGTACGTGGGGAGCACCAAACATGAGGCCAAGAAAAGAATTTTGGAACGTTTACGGGCCATTCGTTCCCACAACAAACAATACCCCATTGCCAGACATTTTCTTGATGTACATATGCAAAATGAAACCATGATGCGGATGGTGGTAATAGACTGTGTAGATTTGGGTGTACAGGGTGGTAACTATGAGTTATCACTCAGAAAACTTGAATCAAAATACATCATTGATTTTCAATGTCTGGCCCCTGGAGGGCTTAACATGAGTGAAGAATTGTCAGTACATTTACATGAATAGAAAATGTTAGATAACATTGTCAGCCATCTGATTGTACATATTTTAACCTTTTTAGATGACATTGGAGGACTAAAGGCAATAACCGCATGTGAATGGCATGGATAAGCTCATGGAATGATTGGACCATGCCCACTGGGGCTAGGACTGTCTTTGGCATATATAGATGGAAAACGAAGTGCAATATGGACAATCGGTGAACTGGTATATTTGCCCACTGGGGCGTGATTGAGTTTATGTTTACAATTGACAAGGACTGTGTCAGAATAGGGGCAGCGGGTCAACCAATGGGGTGCAACCAATTGTGCGGAATTGTGGATGACGATTCACACGCATAAAATCGCAGCTGTACTATAGAGCACGGCTACACGTTTTCCGCAATTATCTTGAAAACCAAGACACATATGAGCTTCTCGTGTTATTCTATTTACAAAAAAATGTGCATTTATGAAATTGAATACTGCAATTCAATGGATGAGAATGTTATTTATATGTGACAAAGTATATTGTTTGTCAGCTAATATGACAAATCAATGAGAACCAATGCACCATTTATTTGTATATACCATTGCCTAGACAAAGATGTCTGCCTTGTTTCCAATGTTTGCCACATGACTTTTTGCACTATGGGTGGGTTTTGGTAATTTAAAAATGGCCGACGGCTGTCGGTCCGATGAGCGTGATCAAGCCGTAAGGGTGAAACGCGTCGTAACTTTTCACTTGCCAAAATAAAGGTTACTAGCAAGCGCTGTGTGTCCAGGCGATCTTCTTGATTAAGAGGTGATTGGGAGTTAAAATTATGGTCAGCCAGTGACTAGGCCTGGACCGCTCATGACAACCGCAACGCTCTTACTGGCGTTGGTGGAGCGAATAAATATATATTTATTACCTACTGGCTATCGCCAGTAGGTATATATAGTTAGGATTAATTCCCTATGGGATTTCTGAAAATTCTATGTCTAATAACTTTGGCGTTTGTGGACGGAATCGGCTGAAATTTTCAGGAAAATGGCACATTTTGTTTCTGAGCAGCCCCTGAAAATTTGGTGGGGTTTCGTCAAGGGGGGGCTGAGAAAAAAGGGGGGTCCCAAAACGCATTTTTAACATTGAGTTTTCCATAGGGCGGTTGGACTCACTTTTAGCTCGAACGGCTGAATGGATTTGCACGAAACTTGGCAAAATTGTAGGGACTGTTAGCCCGATGTGCCTTTGCTAGGTCTCAATATATGTGCTTCAGTGGATTTTGAGAAATTAACGTTTAAATCAAGATATATATCTGTAACAGCGCTCCGGGCAGCGATCCGGTCCGCTTACTTTTCGCGTTTCGGAACTTTGCGCGCAGAAAGCTGATTGGCTCTCCGGTGTCTGTCAACATTCTAAACAGTCCGGAGCGGCCGCCATCTTGTCTCTCGGTAGGATCGAGAGAGAAGAAGAGGTGAAAAACGAAAGGGGAATTTAATGAAAGGGGGCAAGGTATCCCCCTCTTGACCCCCTAGGAATGTTGTTGGGGTTATTAAAGGGTCCCGTGGGGAAAAGAAAAAAAAAATGATTTTTCACGGTAGAAGCGCTTCACGGGCCGCGAACTGGGCCGCAAACTGGTAGCGAAACGGGAATTCGCCATTTTGTGCTTCGTTAATTAAATTATTAGGTATAAGGGGGTGCGGGAGACGTATCCTAATCCCCTATGTTTCCTGAGGGTGGCTGAGGAGGCTGATATATGTTGATACATCTCTTCCAGCGGCTGTGCGTGAGCTTTTTTTTTTTTTGCTGCGTGACAGTCCGGAGCGGCCGCCATCTTGTCTCTCGGTAGGATCGAGAGAGAAGAAGAGGTGAAAAACGAAAGGGGAATTTAATGAAAGGGGGCAAGGTATCCCCCTCTTGACCCCCTAGGAATGTTGTTGGGGTTATTAAAGGGTCCCGTGGGGAAAAGAAAAAAAAAATGATTTTTCACGGTAGAAGCGCTTCACGGGCCGCGAACTGGGCCGCAAACTGGTAGCGAAACGGGAATTCGCCATTTTGTGCTTCGTTTTAATTGTTTAGAGACAAAAATTATCGCCGCACATCGGCCACAATGCATGAATATCATTGAAAAGTCAGCGATATTCATGCATTATCCAGCAAATGCTCTTAGCCGTGTTATCCACCTTCCATTGGATAACATGGTTAAAAACTGCTCTGTGCGTGAGCTTTTTTTTTTTTTTTTTTTTTTTTTTGCTGCGTGACGTTTGTTAACGTTCGATTCGATGGAAATCAGGAAGTGTTGACCACCATTTTGTCACTGCGAGTAAATATTTTGTTATAAATGAATCCTTATTGAAAAACATTGTCTGCGCCATCTTGCCTTTTTGTCCAATGCCACAATTTTGTCGTGCACGGCAGCCATTTTAGATGCCTTGACCAGGCCCACTCTCTGCACGCCGCCGATCCTCAGCATGGCTCCCCACCCTCGCAAGCATCTCCCCCACGCACTGGTCATCCCCGCTCTCTCTCTCATGCATGGGCCATATACTTCCCCCCATCTGCGCTGCTCTTCTCTGAGAATCACACCCTGTGCCCTCCCGACACCTCTCTTTCACCCTATTCACTACCGCACCCTCTGACACTCCTCTTCCTCTGTGTCCGATTGTCCAGGCCGGACCTAGGCTATCACCTACCCCTGCGGATGTAGTTTATGGCCCCAGCTGTAGAGAATTCAGACATGCCAACCCTCCCGATTCAGGCGTGTGACTACTGATTTCAGTGCTAGTCTCCCGCCTCCCGATTTCTGCAAGCAAAAACCCGGGGGCATATTACGAACAACTAGCGATCATTTTTGTCTCTAACTTGTTTAGAGACAAAAATTATCGCCGCACATCGGCGATTTTTATCGCAGATAAACCTTGCTATTATCGCAGAAAAGTCAGCGATATTCATGTATTATCGAGCAAATGCTCTTAGCCATGTTATCCACCTCCCATTGGATAACATGGCTAAGAACTGCTCAGGGCAGGTGTTAGATTTTGGAGATATTCGCGCTTAGCGCGAATATCTCCAAAAGTTGGTAATAGAAGATAGCGATGTTAGGGACTGTTTCCAGTCGCTAACATCTTGGCACGCCACTTTGCATGTCATTAGTGATAAGTATCACTGACATGCAAAGCGGGGCCCAAGATGGTCGCTATCTCCTTTTAGCTGTCACTAACTGGTGTTAGCGACAGCTTGGTAATAGGGAGATATTTTTATCTCCGCTTTCTTGGCTTTTAAAGCCAAAAAAGCGGAGAGAAACCCCCTTGATAATATGCCCCACGATTCCTTGGGGGTTTCAGCTGACAGGGCTTGGTATTGTGTTACATGGTAATTTTTCCAGGAAACGTCAGAGGGTCGATGCAGGCGTTCTAGAAGAGGTGATAAACCATTTAAGCCTCATGAACAAGCGCATGGTCTTTTAAAGATTTGTGAAGTACTCGGGGCGGCGGTGTGTGTGTGTCCTCTTTCAGGAGCGGGCGGGGGGGGGGGCACTGCCAGCAACTTGCCAGGTCAGGTAGTGTTCAACACGTGCATCACCCGTTCTCTGCCTGCTATTGCGCTCCATGCTTCGGAAAGGTAAGAAAAAGAACGTGCATTTGAGTTTGAAATGTCCGATCCTGCAGCAGCACACTTCCAAAGCCCACACATGACAATAACCCGATTCAAGGCCCCATTCACCCGTTTTTAAAAAAATAGATAACACTCCAACAAAGTAAGATTATAAAACTTTATTAACTATTAACTATAACGAACGGAACAAAAACTAAAAACATTTAAACATTTTTCAACACAAAAAGCAACAATGGTTAGAAGCTGTCTTTTGTGCGAATAGTCCCAAGGCAGCACAACGTGTAGAGTTCTGGAGGGCACCCAGGTGATGTCACCTGGGTGCCGCACTGGTTTTGGGATCCTACAATGCAGCACAGAAAAACAGCGTGGGGCGTCCCGGGTGGTGCGGGGGGAGGCCTCGTCAGTAGCGGTCTGTTGTGCGAATAGTCCCAAGGCAGCAGAACGTGTTGAGATGTTGATGGGACTGTGTCCAGTGTCACATGGCTGACACAACATGTACGACAGGCACCCAGGTGATGTCCAGTAAACTGCCGCACTGGTTTTGGTATACTACAATGCTGCTCCGAAAATTGGCGTGCGGCGGCCCGGGGGTGGGGGAGGCGGCGTGAACGGGCCTCCCCAGGTGGCGGCCATCTAGCTGAGTTGCGCTCGCTCTTGCGGCTACAGCGTCTCGCTCACCATGTTGTTGAGTTGCTTCCACTCTTGCAGTGCAGCGATAGGCGGCTGCCACATGGCTCTTAAAATGGCGGACGGCTCCTCGGTTTTGGGCCTGGTCCACTGAAATGGCCCTGGGACACCTTGGAACTCGGACGCTTGCCTGCTAGGGCTTGGGCTCCATTCTCGAAAAGCGTCCCCTCAGCCGTGAAGATTCTACAAAAGTCTTGGGGGCCCCCGACTCCCGCAGGCTTCCGGTGGGGAGCGGCTGCCATGATTGCTCGCGGAATGACCACGACGGAGCCACGAGATGGTGGTGCTCTCATGCTGACGCCAGCTTCAGTCTGAATGATCCAGAAACAAGGTGGGGCTTTCATCGTTTGGGAAAAAAAAATGTTCTAAACCAATGAAAAGTGTTATTTTTAGGTCATATGACCAAGCCTTCCATCTTTAGGAAACCAAAAGTAAAATGAACCAATGAAAAGTTTTATAAACAAGTCACATGACCTGTTATGCGGCATAGGGCTACAAAAAGCGTAGAAAATCCGTTGGCACGTGAGGCGGCGTCAGTAGCGGACCGATGTGCGAATAGGCCGAAGGCAGCACAACGCGCCGAGATCCGGATGGCACCGAGGTGGTGTCCAGCAAATTGCCGCACTGGTGTGGCCATCCTACAATGCTGCGCCGAAAGACGGCGTGTCCAGCTGAGTTGCGGTCACTGTTGCGGTACAGTGACTCGAACGCGCCAAGATCCGGATGGCACCGAGGTGGTGTCCAGCAAATTGCCCACTGGTGTGGCCATCCTACAATGCTGCGCCGAAAGACGGCGTGTCTAGCTGATTTGCGGTCACTGTTGCGGTATAGTGACTCGAACGCGTCGAGATCCGGATGGCACCGAGGTGGTGTCCAGCAAATTGCCGCACTGGTGTGGCCATCCTACAATGCTGCGCCGAAAGACGGCGTGTCCAGCTGAGTTGCGGTCACTGTTGCGGTACAGTGAGTCGAACGCGCCGAGATCTGGATGGCCCCGATGTTGTGTCCAGCAAGTTGCCGCACTGGTGTGGCCATCCTACAATGCTGCGCCGAAAGTCGGCGTGGGGTGCCCCGTTGGCTTATGAGGTGATGTCAGTAGTGGACCGATGTGTGAATAGGTCGGAACCAGCACAAGGCGCCAAGATCCGAATGGCAAGTCCTGGATGTTGAGTGCCTCAGTTGAGAGTTCTGAGCAGTGCTTGTAAGACTATCTGAAGTTTATTATAAGAATCAGAGTAAGTTGAAGACTGTCTGAAGCTTATTTGCACCTTTTGCAGCTTCACTATTGCCCAAGGTGGTGTCCAGCGGAACTTTTTTCCTTTTCCTTTCTGCTTCTTTTCCTACAATCTGTTTCATCTGAAGACACGACCAGGTCCCTGAATGTGTGTAGGGGGACGCTATTGAGTGAATGAAAATGGCGGCTTGACACAAAGCTGACTCAAGCGTTACTGTTGATGTTATACAGACAAAAATTGGTTTTCAGTTTGTACATTCTTCAGGTTTTTTTTTCCCATCCAAGTCTGATTGAGAGTTTGTAGAAAAATGGCTTCAGATTTTCCACATACTACTCTTCAACATTCTTCCTAAATGTAACAATGTGAAACTCACTAGGAGAACGGCTGTTTCTGTTTCCTTTCAAAATGCTGCCAACAATATTTTCTGAATGGAAGACACCATCTTGTAGCATAAAGGGCCGAAAGGGGTTCTGGTCTGGCCGATGGTTGGTGGAGACATTTTGACTATATCTTGGACCTGCCCGGCCTCGCCCAAAATGGCGCCGGTATAAATGGGACTCGTAACTCCTTGCCCGCAAATGTATATCTAGAAAATGTTATTGTAAGTGGCCCTGTCCTATTTTAATTACAAAATGTATGTCCACTGATTCCGCAACTGTTAGACACCTTAGTTCTTGCAACCTAATGGCCCGCTCGTTACGTTCCTCTACAGTGTAAATGTCTCCTCATCATATACGATTTCAGTTTGCTCCGTGGCCAGGCCACGTGGTTATAGGCCCGTATTTGTATACTGACATTTTCACAATAAAGGTTTTTAAAACAAAACACGGTAGTAGTATTTACATTGGTAAAGTTTTTACTTTTAGTCACTGTTTTCGAATCAGTAAAAGGCAAGTGAAATAAAGCAGTCCAATTACATGACGGATAAAAGGTATAATATGTAGGAACGCAGTAAAGATAAATGGTCAAGGGCAGTTGTGTTTTTCATGTCTGCAACATAAAGTGATCGATAAGAATCTGATAATCAGGCGTATCGGCGACTAAGACAGCAGGCCGAATCTCTTTTACTCAACGGCTCCGTCATGGAAGGAAGAAACGCCCTTTTTCTCGAAAAAGGAATATATTTTACTTGCAAGACAGTTGTAAATTTTCCGGGAAAGTACATTAGCCTGGAATATTATAACATATGTTTGAAAAAAAAATATTGTTCGAAAACAATAAAAAGCGTAATTTTTAGGTCATATGACCAAGCTTTTCATCATTAAATTAACAAAAGTAAAATGAACCAATGAAAAGTTTTATTAACAAGTCACATGACCTGTTATGCTTACGTTACGCGCTGCGCGCCGCGCCTCGGATCACTTCCGGGTGCGCTAACGCGGCGTGTCATATAACGCATTACGCGACAACGTAGGTCAAGAATATAGTCAAAATGTCTCCACCAACCAGCGTTCAGAACACAACCCCTTTCAGCAGTCCAAAAAGTTCTGTTAAATGACAACAGAGGGGACAGGCAACAAGAACCATCAGTCAAAGAGGGGAGGGCAAGTTCTTCTCTTCCGGGTCATGTTGGGGCGCTACCGGAACTGATCGAATTGGTAGTCTACAGTGTTTCTGGATGTTTCAGACTAAAGCTGGCGTCAGCATGAGACCACTACCATCTCGTAGCTCCGTCGTGGCCATTCCACGAGCAATCATGGCAGCCGCTCCCCACCAGAAGCCTGCGGGAGTCGGAGGCCCCCAAGACTTTTGTAGAATCTTCACGGCTGAGGGGACGCTTTTCGAGAATGGGACCCAAGCCCTATCAGGGAAGCGTCCGAGTTCCAAGGTGTCCCAGGGCCATTTTAGTGGACCAGGCCCAAAACCGAAGAGCCGGCCGCCATTTTGAGAGTCCTGTGGCAGCCGCCTATCGCTGCACCGCAAGAGCGGGAGCAACTCAACTACATGATGAGCGAGACGCTGTAGTCGCAAGAGCGGGCGGTAAACAGCTGAATGGCGGAAGAGGCACAGTGTAGCAAAAGCGGGCGGAATGGCAACTAAAACGGTAAAGGGGCGCCCCACTACAGCTTGTCTTCAGGTCAAACGGATTGTGGGACAAGGTCCAGAATTGAAGAGTCATCAAAAGGCAAAAAGTTCCGCCGGACCCCGGGAGCCGGCCGCCTATGTCGGGGGCGATCTCAGGCTACACCAGTGCTATAAGACTTGGGGAGGGTGTCGGAGCCAAGCGTCTTCTCCGAGTCCATGGCCATCACACCGCCCCTCAGGGGCCTCCGTCAAGCTGTTTAGGAAGCTAACATATCACATTGTTTTCTAATGCAGTCAGGTCCACAAACGACACTCACTTACTTTGAGAATAGTGAAGCTGCAGTAGGTGGAAATAAGCTTCAGACAGTATAACAAGCACTGCTCAGAACTCTTAACTATGGCACCCAACATCCAGAACTTATGCTATTTGAGAATGGCAGTGACATCGAAGCATCTCAGGGACCAAAACCATTAACGTACTTTCACGTATGAAAATCTTACTTGGGGAGGGGGCAGGAGCGAAGCGCCCCCTCCCAGTCAGCGCCACCACACCGTATGTTGAAAATTTGAAGCCATCGTTCTACAAAGTCAACCAAACTTGGATTGAAAAATCTAGAAAAATGTACAAACTGAAAACCAGTTTTGGTCTGCATAGCATCAGTAGCAACGCTTGAGTCAGCTTTGTGTCAAGCCGCCATTTTGATTCAACAAAGCACAGGCATTGAAAAAGGCTCAAATTCAGAACTCTAAACTATGGCACCCAACATCCAGGAGCTTGCCATCCGGATCTTGGAGCCTTGTGCTGCTTTTGATCTATTCACACATCGGTCCACTACTGATATCATCTTATAAACCAACGTTATGTAAATAGTTTTTTAATAAAATGTTTTACCCTGTTTCTTTGCTGGTGTGTTGTCTATATTTTTAATATTTGCATAGGGTTTGTCGTTATTTTGTGCGGGATGGGTGATGGAGCCGAGCTGTCTTGCAGCCCTCATGGTGTGGAGCTCAGTTCATCTCACTATTTTCGTATTTCTCATGAAGGGTTGTTCCTAATATTTCTATTTTAGCGAGGTCAAAAAGAGATCCAATTAGTGGCCTACTGATTTTGCTCGATTACTTTTATTTTTTTTACACGATTTTTCACTATCTGCAAAGACTAAACAGAGTATTGCGACTTTGTGCTTGTTTGTAAATAGAGAATGATCCAAAGAGAACCAATTCTAAAACAGTAAATGCTTGGACAACAATCAATCAAATGGAGAGACAAGCAGGCACGACGGATTACAACGGGGGCAAAGGCTTGCGTTAACTACCGTTCATTATCTGCAAAGAGAGAGTACTACTAAGACAAAAGAGGGGGGGGGGGTGCAGCGTTCAAAGCACATCAGCGTGCATAAATACGAAAATGTTTTTATCTATCACGTACTTGACATTTTAAAGCTTTTCATATTTGCTATTAAAAAACCAATGAAATTCACAGAAAAAAACATAGGTTATAGTGGATATATAGTTAGGAATTTGCATTTACAAAACCTTGAAAATTCAATGAAAAAACCATTGGTTTCAGGCCATATATAGTTAGGGATTTGCATTTACAAAACCTTATTTTACTCGCATAAAACCATTGAAATTCCATATATAGTTATAAGCGCTAACTATATATCGCGCACCCGCAATCCACTGCTGATGATGTCACATATTACATCATTCATGACATGGTTAGTGACATCACTGATGACATCACTGATGACATCTCAAATGACATCACTGATGACATCACTGATGACAACATGCAGTGACTGTATGTTTCTGTAAAGTTAAAATATCTCTTACATATTGAAGAATGAGTGGATATATAAGTGTCTGGATGAAGGATTTAGTAGGTGCATGACTGACTGTATGAGTGAGTGATTAAATGTGTCTCACTGAGTGCATGGGTTAGTGACTAAACTGTCTTAATTTGTGCATCATTATGTCTGTTGTTCTGTAAACTGTTGCATGTGTTGATAAGTAGCTATATGAGTAACTATATGGGTTATTGATTGGTTGCCCAAGTATTTGTATGGGATACTGAGTGTGTGTGTAGGTGGCTGGGAGGTGTATGACTCTGTGCATAGATGTGTGAGCAGTTGATTCACTAGATGTATGGTTTCAAATGTGCATGTGGAAACAGCTGTATGGGCGGTTGACTGTGTGCATGAGTGCATTGGAGAGTGAATGGATATCTCAGTGCTACATGTCAAAGTAAGTACATATGTAAAACACAGTACATGTGAGAGTTGACATATATAAATAACTGTGCATAAGAGCCAGTGAATGTGTGAGTGGCTGTATGGATCATTGTGAACTTGTATCAGGGATTGTATAATAGAGTAAATATGTGTTAGTATATGTTTGAATAAGTAAAGTTTGTATAACTGTATAGTTGAGGAAATGGAGGTGTGATTGATTCTTTGCATGACTGACTAGGTGTGTGAGTAACTCCATGGATGAGTGACAGTCTGTGAGTGTCTGTTTACACTGATTGTATCTAAGGTTATATTAGAGTCTGAAGAGGTTCATCGTATTATCACATGAATGATATCATCAGTGATGTTATCAGTCATGTCAAATGAGATGTTTTCAGTGATGTCATCAGTGATGTCATTTGAGATGTCATCAGTGATGTCATCAGTGATGTCACTAACCATGTCATGAATGATGTAATATGTGACATCATCAGCAGTGGATTGCGGGTGCGCGATATATAGTTAGCGCTTATAACTATATATGGAATTTCAATGGTTTTATGCGAGTAAAATAAGGTTTTGTAAATGCAAATCCCTAACTATATATGGCCTAAAACCAATGGTTTTTTCATTGAATTTTCAAGGTTTTGTAAATGCAAATTCCTAACTATATATCCACTATAACCTATGGTTTTTTCTGTGAATATATATATATATATTACCTACTGGCGATAGCCAGTAGGTATATATAGTTAGGATTTTTTTCCTATGGGATTTTTGAAAATTCTATGTCGGATAACTTTGGCGTTTGAGGACAGAATTGGCTGAAATTTTCAGGAAAATGGAACATTTTGTTTCTGAGTAGCCCCTGAAAATTTGGGGGGGTTTCGTCAAGGGGGGGCCGAGAAAAAAGGGGGGTCCCAAAACGTGTTTTTCCCATGCAATTTTCCATAGGGCGGTTGGCCTCACTTTTAGCCTGAACGGCTGAATGGATTTACACCAAACTTGGCAAAATTGTAGGGACTGGTAGCCCGATGTGCCTTTGCTATGTCTCAAGATATAGGCTCCAGTGGTTTTTACGAAAATTTACTTTGAAAAATATATATTGGGCTACATTGGGCTATATATATGTTGGAGCCCAAATGTAGCCCAATGTAGCCCAATGTAGCCCAAAGATGGCCACCAGAGACAAAAAAAACAAATGTAGCCCAAATATCAGCCAGATGTAGCCCAACTATAGCCCAATGACAGAATGTCCCAGAGTGTTCTAAAGAACAACTAGAGTGCTAACAGTCCTACTTATTACAAAGGTATGGCACACCTGAAGCCATCTTGATTGGAATAAAGTGGTAACTCTTAAAACATTTAATTTAAAAAGGAACAAAATGAGGGGGTTCATTTTGCCATAGAAAGTATGATTAGCGAATATATGACGAAATCCCGCATACCATCAGTCCGCAAAAAAAATCCCGCATGTACTATTAGGCCGCAAATTAAAATAACGAAAACTTTTAGAACGAATATGCCTTTAGCATACACTAAACAACTAAACTACCCTAAACCCTAAAACACTACCCCCAGCATGACCCTACACTACACAAACACTACAACACTACCCAAAACCCTAAAACACTACACCCCGGCATGACCCTACACTATGCAAACACTACAACACTACCCTAAACCCTAAAACACTACCCCCAGCATGACCCTACACTACACAAACACTACAACACAACCCTAAACCCTAAAACACTACCCCCAGCATGACCCTACACTACGCAAACACTACAACACAACCCTAAACCCTAAAACACTACCCCCAGCATGACCCTACACTACGCAAACACTACAACACTACCCTAAACCCTAAAACACTACCCCCAGCATGACCCTACACTACGCAAACACTACAACACTACCCAAAACCCTAAAACACTACACCCCAGCATGACCCTACACTACGCAAACACTACAGCACTACCCTAAACCCTAAAACACTACCCCCAGCATGACCCTACACTATGCAAACACTACAACACTACCCAAAACCCTAAAACACTACCCCCAGCATGACCCTACACTACGCAAACACTACAACACTACCCAAAACCCTAAAACACTACACCCCGGCATGACCCTACACTATGCAAACACTACAACACTACCCTAAACCCTAAAACACTACCCCCAGCATGACCCTACACTACACAAACACTACAACACAACCCTAAACCCTAAAACACTACCCCCAGCATGACCCTACACTACGCAAACACTACAACACAACCCTAAACCCTAAAACACTACCCCCAGCATGACCCTACACTACGCAAACACTACAACACTACCCTAAACCCTAAAACACTACCCCCAGCATGACCCTACACTACGCAAACACTACAACACTACCCAAAACCCTAAAACACTACACCCCAGCATGACCCTACACTACGCAAACACTACAGCACTACCCTAAACCCTAAAACACTACCCCCAGCATGACCCTACACTACGCAAACACTACAACACTACCCAAAACCCTAAAACACTACACCCCAGCATGACCCTACACTACGCAAACACTGCAACACTACCCTAAACCCTAAAACACTACCCCCAGCATGACCCTACACTACGCAAACACTACAACACTACCCTAAACCCTAAAACACTACCCCCAGCATGACCCTACACTACGCAAACACTACAACACTACCCAAAACCCTAAAACACTACCCCCAGCATGACCCTACACTACGCAAACACTACAACACTACCCAAAACCCTAAAACACTACCCCCAGCATGACCCTACACTACGCAAACACTACAACACTACCCAAAACCCTAAAACACTACCCCCAGCATGACCCTTCACTACGCAAACACTACAACACTACCCAAAACCCTAAAACACTACACCCCAGCATGACCCTACCCTACGCAAACACTACAACACTACCCAAAACCCTAAAACACTACACCCCAGCATGACCCTTCACTACGCAAACACTACAACACTACCCAAAACCCTAAAACACTACACCCCAGCATGACCCTACCCTACGCAAACACTACAACACTACCCAAAACCCTAAAACACTACCCCCAGCATGACCCTACACTACGCAAACACTACAACACTACCCAAAACCCTAAAACACTACCCCCAGCATGACCCTACACTACACAAACACTACAACACTACCCTAAACCCTAAAATACTACACCCCAGCATGACCCTACACTACGCAAACACTACAACACTACCCAAAACCCTAAAACACTACCCCCAGCATGACCCTACACTACGCAAACACTACAACACTATCCTAAACCCTAAAACACTACGCCCAGCATGACCCTACACCACACAAACACTACAACACTACCCTAAACCCTAAAACACTAGCCCCAGCATGACCCTACACTACGCAAACACTACAACACAACCCTAAACCCTAAAACACTACCCCCAGCATGACCCTACACTACGCAAACACTACAACACTACCCTAAACCCTAAAACACTACCCTCAGCATGACCCTACACTACGCAAACACTACAACACAACCCTAAACCCTAAAACACTACCCCCAGCATGACCGTACACTAAACAACCACCACAACTCTACACTACACTAACACAACACTACACTACACAACACTACACTACACTACACAATCACTAACCCACGAAAAAATTAACACAAACCCACTTACCTCTCTCGTCATCGTGGTTTTCACAACGCAAATGCATTTACCATACATGCCTTTAAAACGTAATTCTTTGTAAAGGCATGCGCGATAAATGCACATGCGTTTTGAAAAAATGCGGGATAATGGTATGCGAGGTCAATGACCTTGCGGGATAATGGTATGCGGACTGAAAGTCTGCGGGATAAAAAATGCGGGAAAATGGCTGCAAACCATGATTAGCAGCAGACTTCCCTGGTGAGCACTAGCTTTACTACAGTGATCTAATGAGCAACTAGAGTGCGAACATTCAGAATTTATGGCAAATGTGTGAAACATCTGAATGCCTTCTTGATAGAACCAAAGTAAACAAGCATTGAAAATGCAATAGATCTCGCCCTCGTTTAAGTTAAAGCCATTCTGTTTGTAATGAGGTGGCTTTTTAGCTTTGCTTTTATTAGTGTTTTTAAAACTTTCATGTAAATAACATGCATATGTATGCATATATGTATATGTATGCATGCATTTATATTTATATAGATATGCAGATTATATATGTATATTACCTACTGGCGATAGCCAGTGGGTATATATAGTTAGGATTTTTTCTCTATGGGATTTCTGAAAATTCCATGTCTAATAACTTTGGCGTTTGTGGACGGAATTGGCTGAAATTTTCAGGAAAATGGCACATTTCGTTTCTGAGCAGCCCCTGAAAATTTGGGGGGGTTTCGTCAAGGGGGGGGCCGAGAAACAAGGGGGGTCCCAAAACACGTTTTTCCCATTCATTTTTCCATAGGGCGGTTGGACTCACTTTTAGCTCGAACGGCTGAATAGATTTACATGAAACTTGGCAAAATTGTAGATATGGTTTGCCCAACGTGCCTTTGCTATGTCTCAATATATGTGCTCCAGTGGATTTTGCGAAATTAACGTTTAAAAAAATATATATATCTGTGACAGCGCTCCGGTTAGCGCCCCAGTTTGCGTACCTGACGCGTAACGGAACTTCGCGAAGCGAAGCTGATTGGCTCTCCGGTGTCTGTCAACATTCTAAACAGTCCGGAGCGGCCGCCATCTTGTCTCTCGGTACGATCGAGAGACAAGATGTGGTGAAAAACGAAGGGGGAAATGAAGGAAAGGGGGCAAGGTAGACCACTCCTGACCCCCTAGGATTGATGAGGGGGATATTAAAGTCCCCCGCGATTTTTTTCGCGGTAGAGGCGCTTCCCAGTACGCGAACCGGGCAGCTAACCGGCAGCGTAATAGGAGTCCGCCATCTTGTGTTTTTGGAGCGTCCGGTTCGCGTACCGGGTAGCGTCCCGGTAAGCGTAACAAGGGGAAAACCAAGAGAAACAGTAAAAAAAAAATTAAGGGAATAGATTTCCAGCAAACTTGACAAAATTGTAGGGACTGTTTGTTTGATGTGCCTTTGCAAGGCCTCAAGATATGTGCACGTGTGGATTTTGTCTAATTAAGGTTAAAAAAAATATATATATCGGTAAGCGTGCTCCGGCACGCTTACGTTACGGGTTTTGTTTGCGCTGCAGAGCCGATACGTCACGGTTATGCGACGCGTCATGAGGCGTCTCACGTGGCTACGTGATACGTCACGTAATAAAGAATATATTTTACAGCTATAGATATTAGCTTTTAAAAAACCAATGAAATTCACTGAAAAAACCATAGGTTATAGACCATATATAGTTAGGAATTTGCATTTACAAAACCTTGAAAATTCACTGAAAAAACCATAGGTTAGAGACCATATATAGTTAGCTGGACATTTTATTGACATAAAACCAATGAAATTCCATATATAGTTAGTTGCACTAACTATATATTGCGCACCCGCAATCCACTGCTGATGATGTCACATATTACATCATTCATGACATGGTCAGTGACATCACTGATGACATCACTGATGACATCTCAAATGACATCACTGATGACATCACTGATGACATCTCAAATGACATCACTGATGACATCATGACACACCAATACCAGTTACTACATACGCACTCACTGATTCCTACGTCTACACACACATTCACTCATTCACCCATACAATCACTCATACATACAGTCACTCATTATTACAACACTATCATATGCACTCATACACCTATGCAGACACTCACACACTGCCACTCATCCATGTAGTTACTCACACATCTAGTCAGTCCTGTAAAGAATCAATCACACTTCCATTTCCTCATCTATACAGTTAAACACAGAACACCATACTTCAGTGACATCACTGATGACATCACTGATGACATCTCAAATGACATCACTGATGACATCTCAAATGACATCACTGATGACATCATGACACACCAAT
This sequence comes from Lissotriton vulgaris, assembly GCF_964263255.1. Classification (NCBI taxonomy): domain Eukaryota; kingdom Metazoa; phylum Chordata; class Amphibia; order Caudata; family Salamandridae; genus Lissotriton; species Lissotriton vulgaris. The sequence continues at coordinate 685,676 of NW_028252957.1, forward strand.
ACCAGTTACTACATACGCACTCACTGATTCCTACGTCTACACACACATTCACTCATTCACCCATACAATCACTCATACAGACAGTCACTCACTATTACAAGACTATCATATGCACTCATACACCTAGTCAGTCCTGTGAAGAATCAATCACACTTCGATTTCCTCATCTATACAGTTAAACACAGAACACCATACTTTTCACACATATACTAACACATACTTACTCTCTTATACAATCACTGATACAAGTACACATTGATATGCACAGAGTCACACACCTCCCAGCCAGCCACACACACACTCAGTCTTCCATACATCCACTCATTCTTCAATATGTAAAACATATTTAAACTTTACAAAAATACACAGACACTAGATGATGTCATCAGTGATGTCATTTGAGATGTCATCAGTGATGTCATCAGTGATGTCATTTGAGATGTCATCAGTGATGTCATCAGTGATGTCACTGACCATGTCATGAATGATGTAATATGTGACATCATCAGCAGTGGATTGCGGGTGCGCGATATATAGTTAGTGCAACTAACTATATATGGAATTTCATTGGTTTTATGTCAATAAAATGTCCAGCTAACTATATATGGTCTCTAACCTATGGTTTTTTCAGTGAATATATATATATATATATATATATATATATATATATATATATATATATATATATATATATATATATATATATATATATATATATATATATTCACTGAAAAAACCAGAGGTTTGACACCAGTTAACAAGTTTAGTTAGCTGGAAATTTTACTGACCTAAAACCATTGAAATTCCCACGTTATAGTTAGTTGGACTCACTATAACTTGCGCGCCTGCAATGCACTGCTGATGACGTCACATATTACATCACTCATGACATGGTCAGTGACATCACTCATGACATCACTGATGACACCATCCTTGTGACAGAGTGACAGACCTCCTTTCAGTGTAATGTAACCCTTGAAACACATATTCAAAAATAGAAACTAACAATTTCAAAAAAAATGGAGATACCCATACCAGTTACAACAACCAATCCAGTAATACCACCATCTAGATACACATCCACATCCACTCATTCAGCAACAGTTCAATGTTTACATCACCCCCCTGGTTTATCTAGCGGAACAGTATGGGGCTAAGATTATAGGGTATGCAGATGATACCCAACTGCTGTTTACCTGGCCTGATGACAATCTGGATACATCGGCAGTACATCGGTGTTTGTCCTCTGTATTTCGCTGGCTAACCCAGGCCCAGCTGAAATGCAATGAGGACAAATCGGAGGTGCTTTTTTATGGTTCCTTCCCCCCTTCATTTAAGACATCTCTGTGGCCCCCCAACATTCCCAGCCCGAAAGAGATGGGTAGACCGGCAAAAAACCTTGGCATCTGGTTTGCAGAGGACCTCAGATTTGAAGACCACATAAGGAAGCTGACAGGCACCTGTTTTGCCACGCTGAAAATGCTCCGCAAATTCTTCCCTCTGCTCCCTAGGGAGGCCAAGGAGACGGTTGCCCGGGCTCTTATACTGGCTAGGCTTGATTATGCAAATGCACTGTTTAGTGGCATTCCGGCCTACCTGGTGAAATGCCTGCAAATCATTCAGTATGCGGCGGTCCGTCTGATATTTAACATTCCTAGATGGAAGAGCGTACGCGCGGAGATGCGCACCCTCCATTGGCTTCCTGTTGCTCAGCGCATCTTGTTTAAATCTTTGGTGCTGGCGTTTAGAGCTACCCATGATCAGGGCCCCTTGTATCTGAGAAAGAGATTCTCCCGTTATGCCCCTGCTCGTACCCTCAGATCATCTACTCTGTTCAAATTATCCCTTCCTCGCTTTAAGCGAGTTAGGCTCGGCGGCCAATCAATCTCTGTGATCGCGGCCCGTGCCTGGATTGCCCTCCCTTTCCATCTGCGTTCCACACAAACTGTGGCTTTATTTAAGAAAAATCTAAAAACACATCTATTTAAGAGTACAATTTAGTTTGCCCCTCTGCTGTTCTGTTTTCTGTCTTTCCCTATCACGCCAGGATACTCTCAAGTAACAGAGCGCGCTACAAAATGGTTTATACATACATACATATACATACATACATATAGTCACTCATACATATACTCACTCATCATATGTAGTGATACACATATACATCCTGTTACACACCGACAGCCTTCCAAAAGTTACTCACACACATACTCACACATGCAAATAAACTATTGAACATCCATTTATTAGCATATACAACTATACACACACTACCACCTTACTTGTAAGGGAACTTACACATACTTACTCTCTTAAACAATCACTTATAGAAACACATACTTATTTAAACAGGAACTCTTACAATCTCTCACTCTAACATATACTCACTTATATACATCAATACTCACATATACTAGATTAAAACATATGTAGTTACTCATAAAGAAACTAGTGAGGCAGGCATTCACTCACTAACACACTTATATACACACTCATCCACCCATACAGTCCTGCACATATGCTGTCTTCAAAACACATACAAACAGTGAGTCAGTCACCAACCCATGCAGCCACTTATACACAAAGTGAAACACTGATACATATATTTAAATATTTAAAAAGTACATGGTAATATATGTATTCACTAAGATACACTTAATAAGCCAGTTAAACAATCAATGTTTTATTTAAAAAACATCCATTTACACACTTATTTAAACATTTATTCTTCCATCGACCTTTACCAATACATATATAAACCATATTTATTTTTCAGAAAGACACACATTTACTGGATGGTGTCATCAGTGATGTCATGAGTGATGTCACTGACCATGTCATGAGTGATGTAATATGTGACGTCATCAGCAGTGCATTGCAGGCGCGCAAGTTATAGTGAGTCCAACTAACTATAACGTGGGAATTTCAATGGTTTTAGGTCAGTAAAATTTACAGCTAACTATAACTGGTGTCAAACCTCTGTGTTTTTCAGTGAATTTAATAGGTTTTTTAAATGCTAATTCCTAACTATAACTGGTCTGAAACCTCTGTTTTTTTCAGTGAATTTCATAGGTTTTTTAAACGCTAATTCCTAACTATAACTGGTGTGAAACCTATGGTTTTTTCAGTGAATTTCAAAGGTTTTTTATTAGCAAATTTCTATAGCTATGTAATGTAATATTTTTTAAAATGAATGCTATATTGTATATTTATGTAATACTATTTTTTTTATGTATATTGTTCATATTTTTATTTTTAGTTTTTTTGTCTTGGTGCGCGTACTGGTAAGCGGACCGGTAAGCGCAGAATTCCGGCGTGCCCCGGTGCGCATACCGGGGCGCGTCCCGTTAGCGCACCCCGAAAAAAAATAATGAAGGAGTGAGCATAAAGAGAGAGGACAGAAAGAGTGGTGTAAAGAGAAAGAGAGCTAGAGGGAAGAACACAGAGAGACTTTGTAATAGATAGTAAGACAAAAAAAAGGTGTTACAGGAAGTAACTGAGAAAAGGAAAGACATGGGGAGTGACAGAGAGAAAGGATAGAGAGAGAAAAGGAAGGAGTGGCAGAAAGGGACTGAGTGAACCAGAAAAGAAAGGAAAGGGAGGGTGAGCAGGAAGACTGAAAGAAGTTGAATGTGGTTGGAAAGTAAGGAAAAGGGAAATAAACATGGAGGATAAGAATAAGTGAGGGAAGCAGAGTAAGGAAACAGGGGTAACGTAGTGTGAGAGAAAAGTAGTGAGGTTAAAGCAAAGGATCATGACAAACTACATTTTTTTAGTCACACTTACCATATAATTAATTTAAACTTAATTACATTTTTGTTCTACACTTTGTATCTGTGAAAGAGAGAACAAAAAATAAGTTATAATTAGTAGAATATATATTTTAAAATAAAAGAGACAGGTCAAGAGGTTAAAAATCATAAAAGTGTATAAAGAAATAAAGCAAGAGTGAAGGATACAGAAAGGGAAATAAAGTAATGTAGAAGGACAAAAAGAGTGAAAAAGAAATAGAAGAAAAGCAAAATACTAAGAGTAAGGCAGGTAAATTCAGTGACAAAGAGGAAGAGAAGATGAGAGAAATGAAGTGAAGGTAAGTAAGATACAAAAAGAATGTGACAGAGTACGAAAAAAGAGCTGAGTGAGTAAAGAGAAATTAGTAAAAGAGCAAAGGAGGAAAAGACGGAAAAGGCAAATAAAGCAGAGAGACTGAATGCTGAAAAGTGGTGCAAGGGACAGGGGATGCAGACAGTTGAAATGGGAATGAGGGGTTGTGAAAAAAGTGGAGTAAAAGAACGGGGATGAAACAGAGTGAGAGAAAGGCAGTGTGAGTGAGTAAAGAGAGCTGAAAAAGGGTGGAAAAAGGAAAGTAAGTGTGAGACAATGGGAATACAATATAAATTACACAAAACAAACTATAGAATAACTTCTACATGTTACATAGTTTATTTTTGCTGTTCTCAGAATATATTGAATTTCACTAAAAACAGTGAGTTCAAACTATTCATCATATGACAGCGGGGAAAAAAAATACACAATCTAAAAGATTGTGTTTAAAAAAAGCCATATAAACTTAAAAATCACATATTTACACTAATCTTTGATTCACTTACTTTTCCTTGAGGCCAAATAGTAGATCGTGAAGGTCCTTTTCATTGGAAAATACTCTGCTGTTCTCTAAAACTTCCATTTCATCGACTTTCTATTAAAAAAAAATCTAAGAACATCTGAAATATGTCTCAATTTTTTCTTTTTCTCGTTGTGATAAGTTATGACTCTTTGCTAATTCCAACACTATTCCTTACGGCCAAATAGTGTCAGATTTATCAGTCTATTTTCAAACTCAGAAATTACCGTTTACCCGATGTTTTGAAAGAAAAGCTCATACCACATTTTCACAACGCATAACTATTCATATTCCCATCTCTGGATCACTCATGTTCAACATTTCCTATAATATTGATATAACTTACTATGAGGTCCACTTACAGTACCTATATGAAAACTGGATTCTTTATATTATGTTCATCTCTTTTACTCACAATATAATTTTAAATAGCAGACTAACTTTTATTAACTGCTCCTGTCTTTATAGGCCAATTACCTTTAGTTAAATTTCGGTTCTAAAAACCCTAGGTAAGAATTTTTTAAGTCAAAAGGCAAACGTTGTTTGAAAGTTAAATGAGTATCATTACAGAAAGACCAACCTTTTCGACATTTTAAATAAGCTGTATAATGCCCTGATGTTGTTGAAGGACCGTCATGATAAATAATAGCTACAGTTCCAAAGGTTCTTCCTGAAATTGATAACTGAGAAGCCACGAAATTTTTAATAGAAGTTGTCAATTTAGTTCCATCAGATCTACAAAGTTGAAACATTAAAATGACATACTGTCCATAAGTTTGTATAAATAATGTGGACAGCATTGGACACTTACATTGGGAACAAACCATATTATGATCAGCTGCTTTAAGTAGATTATTAAAAGGCACTGATTTGCAGTCTGGTAAAGTCAAATATATAAATCTTTCAGTGTCTTTTCTAGTACTACTTGATAAACTACAATTTTTGCAGTCATGCTGCCATTGATAAGAAAGTCTAAAAAGATTTTCTACATCTACACCTTCATCTTCCAATACACCAAACATATACATTAAAAATTCCTGACAATCCTGCTGAATATTTTGTGAACATTTTTTTTGACCTGAACATATATCTAAAAGATTTCGAATTTCGGAAACACTTTCTATTTTTGCTCTATCACTGCTACATTTCTGAAACACAGAATTCAAAAAACTGCAGAATCTTTGATCCCGATTTTCAACAATCTGTTCTTGTAAAGTTTTAAGAAAAACAACAACATTAACCACTACATTAGCACAGCAGTTGACACAGAACTGTTTTCAAATTGAAATCCAACAACATCTTGAACAGAATCCTTTTTCTTTCTGCTTACAATTACAGTTTCATCTACTTTTTGTCTTTTTGCTACTACCTCACTGCAATTATTCTCATTTCTTCTTTTTCGGCCTACCACACGTTTTTCAAACTGAGGATATTGAGGCAAATGTGGAGCATACTCTCTTCTTAACCTATTGTATTATTTACCACAATCTAGATCTGCACAAATCTTTGTCTCATCACACTGAATCAAGTACAATCCTGATAAAGTTCTGACTCGTGATAATGCCACATATGCCATACCCTCTTTAAACACAGAACTTCCAATGTTCACCAAAGCACTATCTACACTTAAACCTTGAGATTTATGAATTGTCACCGCATGTGCCAAGCAAACAGGAAACTGTTTTCGGCGAACATATAAGTCTTTTACAAGCAAAAATCTAGCAGAACAACGACTGATTTGTTGTACTTGCTCAATACCATCAAATTTTATTTTTAAAAATTCAATTCCATCTCTATTTCTATAATTCACAAAATCAACAACATGACCATTGCTCCATTTACCAGACCTCTTTAAACATTTAAATTTGTTCTCAAAATGATACGACAATTTAAACACACATTCAGAGTCTTTTCAAAACCAGCTGTTTTAGATATACTTTTCTCTAATGAATCCAATTTTGTTTTCAAATTTTCTGACAAAACAATTGTTGCACCCATATGCTCTATTTTATCTATTGCTTCCAGCTTCACAATCTCTTCATTTTCTAACTTTAACATTTTGTTGTTGAAGATGGAACATTCTTGCAGAGTTGGCATCAAACATATCCCAGATTTCTTCTCAGTAATTTTCATAAAAATATTCTCTGGAAGAATGTTTTCATTTGGATACAAATTTGAAATTAATTGAGCATGTAAAGCTTCTTTCCCAAGCTCACTTACTTTTCCGATTTTTACATCTTGTAGAATATTTTTATAATCTTCATCCTTTGCCTGTCGCATATTTTGAAGCAGTTCTGCATATTTAAAATTTAACCATATATTAACGTTTTCAATGCTTCCAAGGGACTTCCTGGTATCTTCATGCGTGAGCATTTTAAACACTGGTTGTCCTTTTACTGGAGTCAACTGCAGTAGATCTCCAAAAACAATAATGTGTTTTCCTCCAAATAACACATCATATTCTGTTCTAAGAATTTCTTGCATTCTCAAATGCACAAAAGCAAGCATTAGATTTGAGACCATGCTTACTTCATCAATGATAAGAAGTTTCATTTTCTTCAGGACTCTGGAAACTTCAGAACACGCATCTCCAGATAGCTTGTTGTAATGCAATTTATTATCATGCTCAACTGGCAGCATCAGTAAACGATGTAGAGTAATCCCTTTAATGTTATGTGCTGCCAGTCCAGTTGGAGCGGTTACAACACAAGACAGCAATGATTCAGTCCTTTTCTGCAAATAAGTTGCAATGGCTTTAATCAGAAAACTTTTTCCTGTTCCCGGTTCTCCACTTACGTACAGTCGGCCAGGCTTAAATGATGTACATGAGCACTCTTTTTTCGCATGTCTGAATCCATGTTCAATCTGTTCTGTGACTTTGTCATATATCTTTTTCTGCTCAACGTTTAGTTGCTTTACCAAATCTTTTAAGTTAACTACATCCTCTTGAGCTTGTTCCATAGCTTTTTCCACCTCATCCATGGCAGTTGCAGCTTCATTTTGGATAAATGTTCCTCCTAGTGGATCCTGACTCAATGAAGTAGAACTCTGACTGTCTTGAGAACGGTCTCTAGCAATCTCTTCAGCAATTGTGGCTTCTTGCTCTATTTCTTCGTTCAACATTTGCAGATAATTTGGAAAAACAGGACATTCTATGGTATCCTTGGTTGCATTAAAAGAGTCTTCATAACCGAGAAAATCTCCAAGTAGTTCCTCTTCTGTACGCCATGGCTTAAAGAGTTGCAAAAGAGATAAATAGTAAAATTCTCTTTTGATTCGCAACTCAATTTTCGATGATTAATCAAATGGCCTTTTCTCTGCTTCACTAGACATCTTTCATACCCAATGACAGCATATTTTCCTTTAGTGATATATTCTGTGATGTTCCTCTTATAACTGTAGTTTTGCAGAACTTCATACAAACAAGTGTTCTCAAGGTGAGTACTTCTATTTGGATAGTATGTATCCAACATGTTTGTCTTCAAAATATCTGTACTGTTTGGTTCTTTCTCCACCAAATATTCAATTTCTTGTACAGATTTCAAAACTAGGTTTCGTGTTGCAGCAAGACCTAGACTCACCCAAATGATTGTTCTTGATTTGGCATAGAGACTTGCTGATGATAACCGATCAGAACATTCATATGTTCCAATTTCTCGATGCGACAACATCTTCAGACCGAAACTGTATAATTTTTTTACTTATACTCTTTTCATGTGAAATGTCTTCCCACATTTCCTTCAGTTCGGTCTTTTCTTTTTTTGTGATGTAAGACGTCAGATATCAAGCCACAGCAATAGAGTTATCAGCAACGAACTGAACATCCATGTTAGCATTCCACATGGATAAAATCACTGGGTTGTAGTCGTTGATGTACTTGGACTCTTCGTTTCTTTTTAAATTATATGTATTTTTTGGTGATTTCCTTGTCACAGTATGTCGCAGAGAAGACATCAAATTATTTACTCTTCCTTCAGAAATCACTGGTCGTGGAAACGCGAAATGACATTTCATGTAGAATTTGTCCTTGTTTTTTAATTTTCGACTACAGTACTTTCCACAACGATGGGATTGAAAGCGTAAAACTTGTTGCCTTAAACTGTTTTCTTCAGTAGTTTTCGGAACAGCACATGTTGAATATTCTTCAATGAAACTCATCACTGTGTCATCCGAATCAGTTCCATATTTGGGTGCATCTTTAATCCATAACAACATATTTATGTGAGGAGCACCTCTCGCTTGATACTCCTTCCTCCAAAAGAAATCCAAAACCTCTCCAAGGGGAGGATTTTTTTTGTTGGTAATAAAGACATCATAGCTTCAAATCTATGACTAAAATATCGGCAAACATTCACTGGATCCAAAGAACACAGTTCTCCAGGTGTTTTCAATTCTATATTTTGTATGTTTCCATTTGCCTCTCGTAGAAATTGAAGTAAGTCGTCCCATGCATACTCAGCACAGCTAAGAGTGAGGAACCATGTAGGAGTTCCTAAGTTTCTTAGCATACATTTCAATTCCCCATGACGACGGAACCAATACTCGTTTGTTCCACGCTGACATACCATGAGATTGATTAGCTGAGATTCCAAAATACTGTCTTGCAGATTGACTTTCTCCATAAAGTCCCTCGCAGAAAGATTTTGCAGATGAGCTCCACTTTTCAGTATATGATTAACTGCATGAGAAAGCCCAGACAAATCACTTTCATACAGTAGATGAAACAAATATGGAATGCATTGACGAAACCTTGGATCTTCAGCATATAATCTTAAAGTCCGGTATTGAGCTGCAGGAATTTGAACTGGTCGATCGTCATATCGTCCACCTCGACCTGTTGGAAATAACTGTGGAAAACAAAGAGCTTCCAAACTGTCTTCCCATACACTAATAGGACTTCCTTTTGCTGCTTTCATTTGAAACAAGTCAATTGCATTCCCCATTACTTCTTTGGAATGCAAAGGATGAACAGTATAATGTTCATATATTTCTTCACTTCTAGACACATCAACTTTTTCGATTTGGCCAACTGAACAATCACTGTCTTCTTCTGTAGCTGTTTCCTCTGCTCCAACACTTACATCTTTGTAGTACTCATTGTTTTTCACCAAATACAACGTTGCCTTTTTGACTTTCCTAACATCCACTAAATCTTGACAGATTTTCTTACTCTTTGTCGGAACCCCATTAACTAGAATAACCAGAGGATCCTCTTCTACTCTTTCTACACCAATCATATCAATATTTTTCTTGACATCTAGAGGCAAATAAACAACTCTTCCCTTTAATCCTCTTTGTAAATCTGTAGGAGGCAATTTCCCTATCTTAGGCTCCATGCGAACAATAGCCTGAAAAGGATGGACACATTGAATCAAAATAGATTCATAAGTATTTAAATCCATCAATTCAGAAGGAATATCTATCAACTGAAGATTATTATGAACAGCTCTAGCAGGCATTCTATTTTCATTTAATTTTTTCAAACAATAATTACAAATACACTGATCAAAACTCAAATCAAAAGAATTCTCCACCAACAAATAACTTACAAAATCCTTCCATTCACTAATATTTTCCAATTCACATTTTGCATATAAATCAACTAACCTAGTCTGAATCTTATAATGAGTCTGTCGACAACACACACAAGTTAAATTAGGCCTTTCACTTGATTTCACCTTAAACTTGGTAATTTCCTCGTCAAACTTTTCTATACTTAAAATCTGTACATTGTCTTCCACATTACCATCCATTACTATATCCATTTCTACATTGTCCTCTTTGTTCCCAAAATAACAAAACTCAATTTCTTCACAAATAGTCTTCACATCTACTTCAGATCCATGCAAAAGAGCACTGTTTAACTGTTTAAGCTTAAGTGCTGGACTTTTTGCATAATACAACCTTCTCACTAATTTCCTCACCTTATTATGATGCACTGCTAACATCCTAAAATGATGAAAAACACTCTGACATACTTTTCTAGAAAGACAAGCCAGTGAATGCCCATGCAAACCTGTGTTTTCTCTCACTCTGCAAGGATCTAACTCTTGCAAGATCTTCATTTTCTGTTTTACACTTTTCTTACTATATGTACGTAAGAAATTTCGAAGCAAATCGATTGAATCCTGTCGCACACTACAAATACTACTGCACTTCCATGTGTACACTGGACCCTTAGTACGTCTCCCTAAAACTTCATCAGCTAACACCTCTTCTGCATCTCTAGACACAAGTATCTCTTTTTCCATCGGACAACCATCTTTCACCTCATATGCTCGACCACTGGTGTCAACTGCATGCACCAAATCATTTTACTGAAAGTAACTCTCCTCATTAAAAAAATGGCTCAGAACTTGAACTATACATCCAGTCCGAATAATCATTCTTTTCTATCTACTGTTCGATTTGAAAACATCAATTGCCTTGTTAAGTATCCTAATTCTATTGATTACTAAAATAAATATTTTTTTCTTAACTTCAAAAGCCTGATCAACAATCTTCTCTACAATTTTCTTTTTCTTGTAAAAAGCAGCTCTCTGTTTACCTTTCTTTTCATTTTTTAGCAAATTTAAAACTACCCTATTGCGAAACATTCGTCTACGAATGTCCCTAAATTGATTTTGCCTTCTATTGCTATCCATACTCTTCTCTCCTGCTCCAGTAGAAACATTTTTTGAGGGCCTCTCCTTCCTTTTCAAATTTGCTCTCTCCTTCTGGATCTTCACATTCCCGTTAACATTTTTTTTTCTTCTACATATGTTGCAAAAAAAAGACTTAGTTGTCTTACCAGGAGCTTATTTTGTGTTTTTTGAAGTACTTGTTGTAGATGATTCCTTTAATTCCGTTGCTGAATTTGTTCTTTTCTGTATGGTATTTTTTCTTCTCCTTTGCCTTGATGGCATTTTTGCTTACTTTTGAAATGTTGATTTCAATCTGTGGTAAAGAAAAAAATAACACATTATAGACCACTATTAGCAAACAACAAAGCAATGACAATAAGCAAACAATATAAACACTAATTTGCAACATATCTAAGTTTATACCACAGCAACTATATAACTAGGAGTAAGACAAAGAAAAACAGCTAGAGGGAGTAACACAAAAACACAGAGAGACTCAGACAAAGAAACAGGTAGAGGGAGTAAAACATACAAAAGGACTAAGACAGAGAGAGTGTATAATATATTGAAAGACAGAAAAAAGGATGTAATAGGGAGAGGGAGTAAGTCAAAAAAAGGGAATAAGTAAGAAAAAGCATGTAACAGGGTGTAAAACAGGGAGAGGGTGTAACAGGAAGTAACACAGAGAGAGGGTGTTCGAAGGGAAAAGGATGTAAAAGAAACTAAAACAGAGAGAGCCTGTAAAGGAAGAGACAGAGAGTAAGTTTGAGAGAGGGTGTAAGAGGAAGTAAACCAGAGACAGGATGTTACAAGAAGTAGGTCAGACAGAGGGTGCAACAGGAAGAGAGAAGAACATTCAGAAAGAGGGAGAGAGATTGTATAAAACAGACAAAAGGTGTAATAGGGATTAACTCAAGGCTAGAATATTACAAAGAAAAAGGTTGATTAGATAGTATCTGCATGATTCAAAAAATATATTAGCACATTTCACAATCATGTAAGCTATGTTTCCTCAGATTAGTCATGTTTTTTGATAATGCTTGGTTAAAACATTTTGGTGCATAGAGAAATTGTCTTTTGTGAAATAGTGAAGTTTCAGTAGTGAAATTGAATTCTTGTACATAGGACCTGTGCTGTGTTTCTAAAATGTAATTTTAAAAACGATTTTGGGGTAATTGAATGGCTTTTATATTTTTGATAAGGAATTAATAGTGTCTTCCTCATTAAATAAATATATTGGAACCTTTTACATGGATGTCATCTGCATTACCTCAGATTAGGAAGCAGATTGAGCTTCTTTCTTGTTGGTTTGTGTCATGTTTTTTGATAATGCTTGGTAAAAAAGATTTTGCTGCATAGAGGAATTGTATTATGTAAAATTGAGAAGTTTCACTAGTGACCTGGAATGCTTGTACATAGGACCTGTGCTGTGTTTCTAAAATGTTATTTAAAAAAATGAGTTTGGGGTAAAAGCAGGGCTTTTATATTTTGGAGAAAGAATTGAGAGACTAATAACATTCGATAAACCTGCAGTAAATAAAAAAGGGCTATGCAACAAAGCCATTGAACTGGTGCCTCTTGGAACCCAAATTGCAACAATTCCTGATGATACACCAATCTACAACGATGTAGCCTCAGACTGTACAAATGTAACAAAGGAAAATGCAAAGATCAATGGAAATCCAGAAGCAATCCCACCAATTGACAGAACTGCATCGGGCTATTTTATCAACTTTGATGACTTTTCCGATGATCCAAGTGAACATGGAGACAAGCCAGCAACAACATCTTTCAAAGAAAAAATAACCAAGCTTTTTCACCAACTAAAAGAAACACATCAGATTTCACCATGGATTGAATTGTGGACTGTGTTAGGTGTACTTTTCCTCCTGCGTTGGCTTATCATGGTTTTACGAAAATACAATGTAAATAAGGGTCTAAGGGGAATTTATTAAGGACTGAAACACCTCCTCTCCCCAATCACAGTCTATACAACTAATAGGAGATGCTCAGTCATTCTCAGGGAACAGAAAAATGCTAAATGCTACAGAAATATAGGAACCCAATTTGAATAGTTTGCCCGCCACCTGGCTAGAATAAAGAGTCCATCGGCCCACCCTTACTGGCAGAGATTTGTCATCTGGAGCTCAAGGAGTTCTAGATCTAGGACCACAGCCCTGAGCCACCTCCCCCTGCTGGGTACCTGACCTTGTGCTCCTGAAAGGCTCTTGCCAAGGTGGATGTTCAAACCATGTGAACTCTAGTGAAGTGCAGTGCTCCAGTGTGTGAAAAGTTAGAAATGGCTACTTGGACAAAAAATATGTTTATTGAAGATTGTCCAAGTGTCATGTTTAAAATAACCTGATAGTGTGAAAAATATTAACTATCTCCTGGCTTTGGCTAATGTGGTCGACATGTTTCAGCCGTGCTGGTCAACTGACCCAGCTTTCTTCAGGACCTAGATGCTAAATAATGCAAGCTACTGCAGGAAAAAACAACTAGTGCATTGAAAACTGTGTAAACTCAAAATAGAATAAGAATGTTTAGGTAAATCTGTGGCACTTGTGGCACTACCTGCAAGCACGCACACGCGCAGTGTGCGTGCTTGCAGGTAGGAGCTACCTCTTCTCTCCTAAAAATAGAAAAATATAAGGGTCAAACTATTGAAAGTATTTAACACATCGCAGCATCAGCAGTAGTCGTTCCGTAGTGCTATTTGTGGGCTACCTATTAAAAACCCAAATAGTTGTTTCATGCTAGTGCAAAACATCTTCATATTCTAAAAAAAACTATTCTTCACGTACCCAGATTTATGTGGGAGGAAAGCCTCACCTCACCCGGCTGACTGCTCGGAGAAGGAAGCCCCGCTCTGTTTAGATGTAAAGTGAGACAAAGAAGTTGCTTACTGATACTTCTGAATTCTTCACATCAGCGTTATCATAAACCTACAATCAAAAACCAAAAAATACTCAGCTCTTGATAGAATAAAAGTGCAGGAAGCCCTGTATGACCTCTATGGTACTCTCAGTTCTCAAGAGGACCTCCTAAGTAGGGCAGTATTAATGTATTAAGGAGGAACCTTGAATCTATGTACACCCTAGCGGCTCATTGGACATATATTAAAAATATGTTAGAAAGTGAGCAAAAACGTCTTCTATTTTTAGAGACATTAGAGACAATATTTTACCTCAGCCTCTAGCACTTGCACAGTATCGTATAAATATGTGATGGAATGGTCTCGACCTTCTTTTCTGTTTACAGAGCCATTTCATGTGTAATTTTTGCAATTCATTCAGCTGATATATATATATGCATTTAACTGAATGATAACCCTGCTTGAAAAACGTACAGTACCAATACTCATTTTCGTGTATAAACCATACACCATTTCAAATGCAATTATGTATTTTGGGGTGGGTTGGAAAACACACATGCATCGTATGTTTAATATTGCTTATGTTTTAGTAATGATGGACATTAATACGTGGAGTGGGTGTTGTATTTCTATCTAGGACCCTAATTCGATGTTCCCGATTCATGCCCTTATGTGGTTATAACAAATAGTATCCTTATAAAGGCATAAGAATCTAAAACATGGCAAGGCTACTCCCATAGACTCCTAGAAAGCACAACGCGTTCTTTAAACAAACCAAGCCTCCAGCAGCCCGGGAATTTCCCCTGCTTTTGTTTTGATTTGCACAAGAACTCCTGGAGTCCAGGAAGAACTGTTAGCTCTTAGTGACGTCTTATGTCCAACCTTACGTCAAACCTGGCACCTTTCAGGTATAAATATGCCAACGTTGCCTTAAGCAAACACACGGTGGTGCGGAGCAGAGCGGCTATCTACTTATCCGAAGCCCAGCTGATGCGAGAGCCGAAGGAAGCTGCCCCTCCATTTTGACGCGCTGGAGAAGCTGCCTTTTCTCACACCGAGAAATCCAGCTCCGGTGTTCCCAAGTCACCCTTGTGGGTTGCTGGGAGATCGAGTCCTAAGAAGCGAGATACAAGACCTCCTTCATTCTATAACCAAGGTACGGAGCTGATTAAAACCTTAGAGAGAATTCTTGATTCCAATACTTGGCAAAAACCTAACTTAACTTAAAACTGCAACTTACTAACTCCTTCCCACGTATTAGGCTTAGGTCAGGTACACCGGAGTAGGAGTATCTTAGAAGCACCAGTTGAGTTTGTTAGTCATTGTTTTTATGTATGTATATATTTTATCCATTTTAAAGTATCATATGGCTAAGAAACCATATCAATGCTTTTACAGTATTAATTCATAATACTACTTTTACTGTACGCACTTTACTTTATGATAAGTATTGCAATTGTGGCAATTCATTTCTCTTGCATGAGAAAGAAGACTGCTCAATAAAATAACACCTTTTATTGAGAATGCCCTTCTCTCTATTTCTATGCACTGAAATTAAGCATGTATGATTGACTTATTCTGAGGGAGCAAAGTTGTCATGTTTATGCGGTTGTCAGAAACGAATCCCTTCTTGTCTAAATCAGGATGGTTAACCCTTTCCTGAACATTCGAGAAAGTTTCTAGTGACGTCTGAGCTAGCTGGCAAAAACTAATTAAGTCTAACATAGTCAGTAGAGACCTAGATGACCTCAGTCCTACGTCTACACTGCTGTTTATGTTATTCCCATGCGCAGAGCCTATTGGGAATATAGGAACTACACTACAAACATATATGGAAATAAAACAAGGATAAAACAATATCACAAAGAAGTTTTGAATAAATATTTAGATAGCACACCTGCATGTCAATATTTATACTCACAAAAGAAAGGGAAGCTAGTCAGTTAAAAACCAGACTGAGCAAAACAGCACGTCCTTAGTGGTAAATGCAAGTGAACAATATGACAGGCCCTTCCAGCAAAGAAAAATATATCTTTGAGGCACAGAAACTGTGTTCAAGATAAATGTTCAGCAAAGCTTAAAGAGAGAAAGTCCCTTTTTATAATAAAAACAAGAGCAGTGGCCCAGCTCAGCCTTTTTCGGGCTCAGACGGACACAGACAGGCTTGCTCAGGGCCTATTATTTGCATTGGGACATGCGGGATGAATCCTGCATGCCTCCAGCGCTGCGAGAGTGAACATAGAAATTGTAAAGCAACAGCCTGCAGCTTTTAGTTTGACTTGCAGGCTGCCCCTTCTGCCGCTTTGATGCTGTTATATTCCCCGGGGCTTTAAAGGAATATCAAGAAAAAGCTCCTGTTACTCAACTGTATGCCCCTACTTCCCATTGTACAACATTCTGACACTTTCCAAAACTCTACGACAGACCACTCCTTTATACTGTACAAATGGCTACTCCCGTTTATAACAATGTACTCAGCTCTACACTACACCTGTCCACTCTAGTGTACTTCATGCCACTGTACAATACAAAAAAAACTCCACTATGTAACAATTTTCTCCATTGTACTCCACTCCACTCCACTCTACTCTACTCTATTTTACCGCACTCCACTCTACTCCACTCGACATCACTCCATCAGCATCAGCAAAGAATTCCTCTAGAGAACTTTTTCAAGTAGTTTCAAAACTATCAGGTACTCTGGAAACAAACCCTATGGTACCATCACAAACATTCTGTGACTCTCTAGCACAACACATTTTAAAGAAAGTAAAGTAAATCTATGACTTATTTGACACCAACACTTGCCTAGATAATCCCACCCTCACTAGTGTTGGCTCATGTTTTGCAGTTAGATTTTCAAATTTTTAATTAATCATGTATGAAAAAAGGATTACGCGTATTCAACAGGCTAAATCAGCTTCCCCCATCACCCCCTTCCGCCCAACATTTTTAAGCAAGCTCCTGAGGTGTTGACTCCTTGCCTTACCAACATTTTTTATGCCATGTTCTCGTATTGTGTGCTGCCCACTATTTGGAAAAAGACAATTATAGTGCTTTTATTGAAAAAACTCAACCTCAACCCTACACAACCTAATAATATTAGGCCAATTTCCCATCCTCCTCTACCTGCTAAATTAGTGGAAAAAGTCATGAGCAAACAGCTGACAGATTATTTGCTAAAACATAATTTTTTAGATGAAACACAGTTCAGTTTTAGAGCAGGACACTGCATAGACTCAGCATTAATTAAAGATACGGATGAGATTAGAGCAACTCTGGACTCAGGGGGAGCACCTGCCCTGATTCTGCTTGACTTGTCGGCAGCATTTGATACTGCCGCCCACGATCTCCTGCTAAGTCCTCTGATTTCCATTGGTGTTTCAGACAACACGCTTGCATTGTTTTCATCCTTTCTGTCAGGCAGAATACAATCAGTAGCCTTGGGAAGCTTCGAGTCTCCACCTTTCATCCTTATGTGTGGAGTCTCTCAGGGATCATCCTTGTGTCCTACATTATTTAACATTTATGTATCAGACCTGCCTGCACTCATAAGATTCTTCGGTCTAGTGCTGACATCCTATGCAGATGAAACACTAACTGTATTATCACTATCAAAAAACTGCATCACCTATGCAAAATTTCAAAGATTGTATGTTGGCAGTCAGTTCCTGGATGGATTCTCACTATCTGAGATTAAACTCAGATAAAACAGAGGTAATTACCTTTGGTAATTTCCTGCCTAAATGGTCACAGAGTTGATGGCCAGATGAACTGGGATCTGCACCCATTCCAGTCACCAAGGCTAATAACCTTGGTTTGATTATTGATAATAATCTGAACTTTATACCTCAGGTAAATACTGTTACTTTATCAAGCTTCTTTTTGCTGAAAACCATTAAACAAAATACTAACTAATCCCCAAAGAAGGCAGGAAAACAGTGATCTCTTCTCTGATTAAGGCAAAACTTGACTATTGCAATGGTCTCTATATTGGCCTATCTGGAAAGCAACTTAATAAGTTGCAAATGATCCAAACTGCGGGTGCACGTCTTCTGTTAGGCATCCCTAGGCATTTGTCAGTCCGAAATCATTTGCATAAGCTGCATTGGCTTCCAGTTAAGAACCGCATCATTTTCAAGTCCCTCTGTATTACCTATAGAGCACCTCATAACACTGACCCCATGTTTTTGAGACAACTAAATTACTGGTATGTCCCAAAAAGGCATTTGCATTCCGAAGAAGTTAAACTGCTAGCAATTCTGAGAGTTTTCAAGGCCAGATGGGGTGTCACTAGCTTTAGGGATGCTTTCCCCTAACTCTGAAGTACACTCCCTCGCTCTATCAGAACTCTTCCAACTCTATTTGCCTTTAGGAAGGCCTTGAAAACCTGGCAATTTGAGCAATAGTCATTCTCTTCTTTCGTCTTACAGATATTAGCATTATCCACCGCTTAGCCCCAAGACACCATGGGTATTCACGCTCTTCACAGATTCATTAACATTAACATTACCATTAACACTCCACTCCACAATACCCAACTCCACTGTACCCCACTCTACTGCAAAACACTCCAACTACTGAACTCTAATGTACACCACTCCACTGGACCACATTCCACTCTACTCCACTACACTCTACTATAAGACACTAACCAACAGAAACTGTACCACATTCTCCTCTCTTCAACTCTACTCTACCACACTCCACTTAATAACATTCCACTCAACGACAGTAAATTGTACAATTTGAAACAAATTTTTATTAAAAATGAAAAATAATTGAAATGTAATGAAAAAATTAAGAGTTAAACCTTTGTTATAGTTATGAAAATGTTATTTATTCCGTCTATGCAAACCAAAGTTAAAATACACAAACATTACAAATTCTTCATTTATAGTTATACCGTAGATTTTTAATTTACACACCACCTTTAAATTAATATCACTTTATTATTTATCGACAAAATTTACTTAAAGAACACAAAAATTTACATTTCTAAACTTATAAACCTTTAATTTATCATTTACTCAACACCTAGAAATGATTTTAACTCCCGCACCTCCATACACAGTGTATTAAACTTGGTAGCCAGAATAGATTACCTGTAACACGGTTTTTCTCCATGTATTACCATGTATAGCAGGTAAAATAATATTATTTACTAGAACAGTTCTGAGATCACAAATCAGAGCGGGGGAGCCAGTGTAAAAGCTACCTTGTGGGGGTCGTAGCAGCGTCCACCAGCGGACCTACCTGCCAGCAGTCCACCGCTTCTTGGTTGCCTGTCACCGCCTCACTCCCCAGCGTTTTCGGAGTACGGCAGCTGAGCGGAGAGCGGGCTATGGGACTCCAACCCCCAGAAGCCCCAGCGCCACGCACGCACGATCGGAAAGGATGGCGCCAGGAGGCGCATAAGTGCAGCGTGAGACCCGCATCACGGGACGCCGAGCTAAGCCCGGGCAAAGGGCGGGCAGTCTGTGGCAGTCAGAGGCTGTCAAAGGCTGGGCTGGGCCACCCCCCTGTGATCTGCTAACCGGATTGCACCTGTGACCTCACTACCCCTAGCGTGAGTATACGCCCTACCCCTGCTTCCTGGATTCATGACAACCCGTTCAGGGAAGAACTTAAGGGAAGGAAGTGGAGGGTGCTCAATTGGTGCAATAGGTACTATGGACAAATTTATAACCCAGGTTGCTGCCGTCATTGAGAAGGAGATAGTCATGACGGAGCGGCGGCTTTCGATGGACTTAAATCCGTCGAAGAGATCATCCCTGGGCTCCATAGCTCGAGCCGAATCCCCCATGAGCTCCTCGGCCCAACTGTCAACCCCTCCTTGCATACATGAGGAACCTCGACTTGTTTCATTAAGGGCTAGTATAGACAGGCTGGAAAATTTGGCTGCATTGTCTACTCCCCACCTCGAGGTTGCTGATTCCGAGGTACTGCTCCCAACAAAATCAAGTGCAGTTGCTCTTTCAGTTTCAGCAAAAGACCCTGGGCCCTCAGACAAACCAATGCCGGACCCTAAGATTCTGACCTCAGGGGAAACAAAAAGGAAAAGGACTGTCAGCCCGTTTAAAAAGAACTCCATGAAATGTTACAGGACTCTGCGGAAAAGGGGTCCAAAGCACTCATTCTCCAAGCATCAAACCAATGCCCCTTTTGTCTTTAAGGGGGCAGACTCCATTGCTGATAATGCCAGTGCTATTCCCTTCATAGCCCCTCAGCCTGTGCCTCTCTGTGCCCCGGTTACTTTTGTCCAGATGGAGGGGCTGCTGAAATCTCTTTTGGCCCCAATTGTTGATAAAGTGGCAGGGATGGGAGAAAGGCTTGACAGGCTCGAACAATCGACCCTGGACAGCTTTTTCTCGCTGAAAGCACTGATTAAACTACATTTTAAGACAGGGGAGGAGGTGCAGGGAGGGGCCCCCCCTAATGGTTCCACCCAGGTGTCCCAGCTCGCCCCTCTTGATATAACATCCACACCCAATGTAATAACATCGGACCTGGTCAATATTGTACTAGTAGAGCCACGGAAGGCTTCTTCTTCTGCGGGTAGCATTGGTCAAGCAGCGAAAGCTGCTCCAAGTACCTTCAAGCACTTAAAACCATCGGGTGGGGCAGAGCTCCCGGGGAGGAAAAATCAAGTATCAACTAAGGGAACAAGCAAAAACATCCCGAATGCCCATACTGTGACTAACTCACATACTAGCAATGCCCCAATGCGACCGCAAATTCCAACTCCTAAGGTTAATCATAAGGCCGCTCGGTCTAAAACTGCCCCGAAACCTCCTCCAGTCAATTTGCCACCAGATTGCCACCCATATGTTGCCGTCCTGATTAACGTACCCATACTAAAGGCTGGCACCAACGAAACCCCCCAGGCACTAACAAATAAAACTATGTACTGGTTCAATTCCAACAAACCCTTAGCTAGGGGCCTAGATGGCCATATCATTGGAGCAAGAAGGGTGAACTGGGTGGGCTATGGGCACAAGAAAGTGGAAGGTGAATGTGTGGTGGTAAACTTTAGAGACAGTAGAGTAGCACAATCCATCTGCGACTCCAATCCTAATCTTGATGGGCAGGGAATTAACATAGTGGATCTAACATTCTTCTACCCAAGAACAACCCCACTTATGAATGGTCGAGATTTTGCTTCGGGGCAGAATAACAACACAAACTACTTTGACTTCCCTATCAAACCTCTGTTCTATCCTCAGGCAGCCTGGCAATCAACCGGGTGGAACCCTTTGGGATATTGAACCGAACCAAATTCTGAGAAGTTGGTGGTAGATGACACTGCTGCGGGAGACCTCGATCTGAGCAGCCTGGTTGCTGTCCCTGATACTCCCGTTATGTGCAGCAAAATCCCCTCACCCACGTATGAGAGAAGCCAGGCTCGAGCTGAGCAAGATGGGGTTAGTACCCTAGTGATACAGGAACCTGTGGCGGGTGAGAACGAACCAATCCCCGGCGCTGCTCCAGCTGTGACGGATCCTGTTCTTAGGATTTTCAGCTGGAACATCGCGGGAATTGACAGGAAGATGGAGTTGCCAGAATGGAGTGCTCTCGTGGAGGGCTACTCCAGCTGCATATTCCAAGAGACATGGGCCAGGGAGCCCCGTCACAAGGTGGGCTATTCATCACATTTTATCCCTGCGGTCAAGCCCCTGGCAGGGAGGGGGCGCCCTTCAGGGGGTCTCCTCATCTGGGTTGCAGTCTCCTTGGACTGCATGGTGGAGGAGCACTTTACAAACTCCCCTGATATACTCAACATCATGCTTAAGGATTCCCGGGGTCGCATCCAGCTAGACATTTACAACGTCTATGCCAGAGGCATAAGGGGGGGAGTACAATCGGCCACCATGGCACTCCTGGAAGACCTGTTAAGAAAACGGCCTAGGCACTCGAACACCATGGTGACGGGTGACTTTAATTGCATGTTCGAGCCCCTTGGTCTTGATGATGTGCTGGGCGTGGAGGAGGAGGACGCGAAAAGAGGGATCCCGGCCCTGGCCCTGCCCCCCATCAAGAAATGGACCCAAGTGGCACTACAGATCAACGCACTAAATTTGGAATTTGACCTAAGGGCGGTAAACGGGAGGTCAAAATCGGATGTGCAGGGCGCACACACATACAATAGGCCCAATCATACATCGAGAATAGATTATATTCTTCTCGATGTATGTCTGTGGAGTACCCTGCGCGACATGAGGATCATTGAAAGTATTGACAGTGACCATAATCTTCTATCACTTGATCTAACCGCAGGGTGGCTTGGGGATATGGATCGGCTCAAACGATCATTGCCGGCACCAAATATCCAGAGATTTACGGTATCTAACTGTGAGAGACGGTTAAAATGGTCCAAGATCGCCCTGTCCACCGAGAAACTTTCTACCACAGGGGTCCTGCTGGTCGAGGCTCAGAGCAAACTGGGTCTATTGCGTAGTGCACCGGAGGAGGCCATGCAGGTCTTTTGTGCCTTAATTGGTGCACTGGGCAAACTCTTTGTTTTACCCAGTGGTGCCCGGACCACGTCCAGCAGGAAAGACTCCGGGACAAAACAGGGCTGGTATACAGCAAAATGCAGGCACAAGAAAAGGGTCCTGATAGAGGCAGTTAAATCTAAGTCCCCAACTGCTGTTAGATCAGCCAGGAAAGAATATTCCCTGACCATAAAGGCGGCCAAAAACGAATGGGAGGTAAAGTTTTGAGATGATCTTCTGACCGCAAGTAGGGGAAAGGATGCAAGGAGCTTCTGGAGTATGATTAAGAACAAGAATAGGCCAGATGGGTTGCTTATAACTTGTAACATCCCCGCCCAGCTCTGGTATACTCAATTTGAGGCTCTTTACTCTCAACCTTTAGGGGCTCTTAGCGATTCCTTTTCCCAGGTGAATGATCTAATGGTTAGCAATGCGGATGACTTCACCGAGAGCGAGGTAGAAGCAGTAATCAAGTCCGTAGTCCCACTAAAAGCTGCGGGCCTGATGGGTTACCCGGTGATTTGCTCCGCGCCAATCCCAAGGTATGGGGCAAATTGGTTGCAACTTTAATTAACGCAATTATGAGGGGTGCATCAGTACCTGATTCCTGGAAGGGGGCGGAGGTTGTCCCGATTTACAAGAAGGGATGTCGGGACAGCCCCGCCAACTACAGGCCAATCAGCCTGATTGACTCTTCTCAAAAGGTGGCAGGGAAGGCTATCCTGGGGAGGATCCTCCAATGGGCTGAGGAACACAAGATATTGTCAGACTTCCAGGCGGGCTTCCGTACAGGTACGGGTACGATAGAACAAGCTTTTAGGCTGACCCTCCTGTACTGGAAGGTGGTGGTGCTGGGCAAGGGCAGTCTTTATTTGGCCTTTATAGACCTGAAGACTGCCTTTGACCTAGTACCAAGGGAGGAGCTTTGGAGGGTCCTGCAGGGGCTGGGATTACCCGCCTACATCCTGTCGCTTCTTGTCAAACTCCACTCAGATAACTATGCACAGGTGCGGTAGGGCAAGGACGGGGAGAAAACCAACAGAATCCCAGTGCAAAGGGGTGTCCGCCAGGGCTGTGTGCTGGCACCCACACTATTATCATTATATGTCAATGGTGTGGTTGAACATCTGCTCAAGGAGCCAGCAGACGCCCCGTCCCTGGCGGGCACCCGGATACCAACCTTGCTCTTTGCCGATGACACCTTGCTCATCGCCAAAACACCGCAGGGTCTCCAAAAGCTCCTCACTCGTTTCCAGGAGTTCTGCTCCCTCAGGGGCCTCATAATTAATGTGGATAAGACCAAATTTCTATCCATGAACCCCCCCAAAAACCCTGGTCCACCCCCGGTCCTAAATTCTGTTGCACACAAAAGGGTCCTCGAGTTTGATTACTTGGGGATTCGCCTTAGTAATACTATGAGCTGGACCCCACATATTAATAAGATGTTACTTAATCACAAAAGGGTGGCGGGTGCCATACTCAGGGAACACCGTTCTTCCTCCAAACATTGCATCTCCCCAGCAATAGACATTTACAAAGCCAGAGGGGCTCCAGCGGCTTTGTATGGGGCGGAGTTGTGGGGCTCCACAAATTTAGAAGCACTGGGGAAAGCAGAAAATAAATTTTTGAAAGACCTTTTGCTACTTCCAACAAGCACACCTACTATCCCAGTGCTTCTCGACACAGGCTGCAAATCGATCATGGACCAGGCACGATTGCGGCTGCTGCTCCTCTGGGGCCGTTTATGGAGGGTACCGGAGCTAGCCTCCTATGCAGCTGGTCTGTCCGAAGTAATTGCAATGGAAGGAAATGGAAGGATGGCATCGCATAAAATGGATAAGAGACATCAAGAGCCTCCTGGTGGAGTTAGGTTTGGAAATTTGTTGGGTTACCCGTTCTGCCCCTCCAAAAGTCATCCTGAAAAAGATATATTGGGACTGGGTAACCAAAAAACTCATTTGTTACCCCCGCCACTGCAACTCAACCACTGCATTTTTACAAATTAAAGACGTTGTAGCATTCGAGCCCTACCTGGATTTAATCTCCATCTCCCTGGATAGGGCCCTCTATTTTAAATTCAGAGTGGGCACTTTACCCCTGGCTGATTTGGTGTCTAGGTGGAGATCCCCAACGGCTCAGCCCTCTGCTTTCTGTGCGGCGTGTCCTACAAGGGTCGAGTCAGTGGCACACTTTCTGTTCGAATGTCCCGATTACCGTGCCCCAAGGAAGCGATGGCTGGTACCTCTATGCAGGCTCCTCGGCACCAGACAACATTTGGTGGCCCTCCGCATTTTATTAATCGATACTTCCCCTTTTATAGTATGTGCTGTCTCCAAATTCCTAAAATGGGCTTGGATGATTAGAACAAAAAGGCTTTCCATTTCAATTTAATACTATTTTTAATTATTTATTGCATTTTTATCTGACTGGTTTATGAAATTATAACTGTAAGTCTTTTTTTCTTAATTCTTGAAATTGCATGTTTGTAATGTATTGCTTTTAAGATATTTACGTATCGAAATAAAGCCTTTTCACTCACAAATCAAATTTTCTTAGAGACCACAGTACAAGGTAGAGCTGCTTCTTTTAGTTAATGTAGTGTGGCTACCGAGTTGAGGCGCCCAGTCATGAGCACTCTGACCTTCTCCACATGGCCTTCCCGTAAGCTGCTGGCTGGTTGGCGTCCCACCAATCACATTGCTTCTTTCAGCATTGTGATTGGCTATGGAGAGGTGCCTGGCTGCATGCTTGGCTTCCTGTTCCGGTGAGCAGGAGCAGAGGAGACGTGGGACCCGGCCTCCGGAAAGGTAAGTTTCATTTTTTCAAAATAATTTTTAATTAAACCAATCTCTAAGCGACCTTCCCTTGCAACCCCGCTCACACACCCTCGAGCCATGCCGGCTGCTACTGGTCTATGCCAGGCACCACGGTCCTGACTCTGAGATGCGTCACATTGTAATTTTGCCCCCCTGCTGTCCTGTTTCGGGTCCTGTTTAATGCACAACACTAACCTTCTCCTGTTTTAAATTTGTAAAGTGATCTATGCACCATGAAAGATCTGCTAGAATTGTACTTTTTTAAAATTAATATTTTATAGTAAAAATGTGATAATAAAAATTCTGCTTTTTAAAAAGGTTTCAGGATGTTGGTTCCCATTTGTTTCCAATTTCCATAACCTGACGGCAGAGGCTCTCTTCTCTTGGCATATTCTGCATTCTTAATATTCATCAGAGTAGGCTGAGAATACAGATGGAAATGGACCATCCTCTTCACATTTTTTCCAGCTTTTGAAAATGGATATTCCTGCCCTACCGAGAGTTGTGCATATTCTATATTCAGCGTTCTCATCCTTTTGCAGAGAACATCTGCAGTTTATCTATGGATTCTCAGAGTCCGCATTAAAACCGAGCAAATGCACAGATCGGTAAAATGCATGGGAAGGTTACTTTGAATAGAGGGATTTGCGCTTAAAGATGATGAAGGTGCAGTTTTTGGCAGCTGTCACATTAAATATAGAAAGAAGTGATGCAAAACTTGCTTTGTGTTGAATGACACAAATTTTATAATAAAGGAAATGGAAGATTATTTTGTGAAAAAAAATGGGAAAGTACGTGCTTGCTCTTTGCAATTTTTATTCTCCAGATATAAATTATTCATCAAATTCTCTCTTTTTGGTATATGTCTCCTTTTGTAGGTGCCTTCATCATATTACAGCATAGGACGAAGTCAGACACCTTTGTACACCACAGACGTTTTTGAGAAACAACTCCGAAATTCTGGATGCTATTTAGCGTCGCCTACCTCGTAAATCTCAAGCTTTGAATATTCTTAAGAGTGACAACTCAAAAGCATATTTAATGACATTACAGAGAGATTTGTGGCAGTCTTGAGATCAGTAAACATTTGAGAAGTGCAATCATGAAACAATTTTAAATAAATGCAAATGAAATGACATGACACCAAAACATCATTAAAGTAGTCTCAAGTTTCACAATAATGAGGGAGAAACACTTAAAGAGTCCAATACAACTACTTTCCAAAGAAGGGGTCTGTAGAAGGGCCATCTAGTGGTGGGATGGATATAGAAGCCTCCACATCTCTCAAAATATGATCATAACGCAGCAAATCTGTGAAGGGAGACAGATTTATGGTTAAGATTTGAAAGCTTCGAAGCAGATGTGACATTTACCCTGCTGTGAAACCTCAACTCAACTGCTAAACAGGGGCATGGCAAAGACCCTCAAAGTCCCTGAAGAGCAAAGGTGGTCTGGCCACCTCTGAGTGGAGGCCCATTGGTGTGAGACCTCAACTCAACTACTAAACAGGGGCATGCCAAAGGCCCTCAAAGTCCCTGAAGAGCAGTGGTGGGGGGCCCATCACAGAGTGGAGGCCCTCCACCACCGTTCGGGGATCTCCCATTTAGAATCAGGACTATGAATATCGGTGATAAATGAGATTTTCAGGGACCCAAAACACATTCTGCAGGGGGGATATATAACTTTACTTTATACCGCTGCCGCTAAATGTGTGTTTAACGCTCAATGATTAATAACTGTGGGGCATATTATCAAGGACAGGCGATACATTATCGCCGCTTTTATCGGCAGGAAACTGCCCATAAAGGGGCGATAATGGCCTTGATAATATGAACACATCTAATATGGGCTTCGATTGGAATTCATAGAGCATATTATCAAGGCCATTATCGCCGCTTTATTGGCAGTTTCCTGCCGATAAAAGCGGCGATAATGTATCGCCTGTCCTTGATAATATGCCCCTGTGTTCTTGTTGACCTCTAGTCTGTGTTTTAGGACCCCTTGCACTGTTTTTTTCTACTCCAGCCTCAGAGGTGGCAAAGATATAATGCAATTAATTTTTATTTTCCAGAAGCTCCTTGTCAACATAGCATCTGAGTAAGATTGAACTCATTGCTAATCGTGCACAGTTATGATTTGCATCTGTTGCCATTTGTCTGGAAACAGA
The DNA here is from genome assembly GCF_964263255.1 of Lissotriton vulgaris. Lineage (NCBI taxonomy): Eukaryota > Metazoa > Chordata > Amphibia > Caudata > Salamandridae > Lissotriton > Lissotriton vulgaris. Next base: position 713,276 of record NW_028252957.1, read on the forward strand.
CGTGCAAACGTGGATTATATATTGGGATAATGATAGTACACCACAAGTAATAATGTCAGTTTTCTTGGTCGGTCCAGTAAATGTTTCAGTAATTTAAACCTGACTCTACCCTTGTTAGCTATGCCACAGAGCAGACAGGATTAACTCTTGAAAATTTACCATAACAGCTTCAAATGTCAAAACACAACACTATAAAAATGTAAAAATGCCAAATTCTCTAATGCATATAAACAGAGAATAATTTTAACAAAATGACACTATTTGATAAGGGGAACCAGAGTAATGACATTTTTAAAGCTTTAAATAAAAATAACACCATACAGCATTTGGCGGCAACCGTGGTAATCTGGCTGCGCTTGACCAGATCCTAAGTACAATTAAGGTAGCTTGCAATGGAGCTTGGGTCGGCTACAGAACCCATGTCTGTCCTGACTTGAGGTTTTACCTCCTGACACAGAGGCCAATATAATTCTTGACTGTAGGGAAACTCCATGCAACTGTCCAACCTAGGGGTGAGATCAGGGAATCTGTGGTCAATCAAAACTAGCTCTGAGGGCAGCTCCTCTACCAGTGGGATTGGTGCCTGGCTGACTAGAGGAAGACAGAATGGGGAAAGCGCAAGTGTTAGCTAAATTTGCCTGTGACAGGGTAGGCCTCTTTAAAGTTAATTAGGTTCCTGGGCACAGCCCAGATGGTCAGCCTGTCAGATGATCAGAATGTCTCACCACAAGGCTTTTATCTCAGTTCTAGGTGCAAGGTCACAACTCGACAGATGGCCTGCTCAGCTCCTGAATGACAGCTGGAAGCTCATGCACATAGGCTTGTAGAGGCTTTAGTAAGAGGTGACTTTCTAAAAGTCCCTCTTTGAAAATATTTATTACAAATATGACTTTTCTAGTGAATTGGGCTTGTAATAAATATTTTTAAGAGTCCAAGATTTAATTTTCTAGCTGTGTTCTAGGCGGAGACCACATTATTAAATTTAATAGTGTATCCCAGTGATTTCCTATAGAAGAGCTAACCCTGCTATAGTGAAGATAGCTTGTGGGGCACTAGCCACTGTAGGGACATGTTTTAACATATCCTACATTTGAATACCATGAACCCTGAAATGTTGGCATTAAACCCTACTTTAAGTCCTCCATAGGGGCAACATTAATATCTAAAAAGATGGTTTATGCCTGTCAAAAGCGATTATTTTGACTTGTCGAAATGGCAGTTTTAAAACTGCAGACAGTCTATAGTGGTGGGCCTGCAGTCATGTTTTGCACTGTAGCTCTACTGGCAGCTGCAATCGAGTGCAGTCCGCTAGGGGCATCTAACTTACAGGACCTGGGGCAAAATTGTACCATATACTGGAGACAAAATGGTAATTTACTATGTCAATGTGGAGTATAGCCAAGTTTGACATGTTTTAGGGGTCAGTGTACATACAATGGAATCTGGTTAGCAGAGCCCCAGTATATAGAGACAAAATACCAGCAACATAACGTTCATCAAAATGGGGGTGATTACGTAAAAAGAGGCATTTTCCCACAGATGTTACCATAGCAATGAACCAGAAAGGCCTCCAGGTTTCAGATACCATCAAGCATGAGGGCAGAAATGATCCGCCCTGCAAATTTCAAGAGTGCTTAGAACTTTACAGTAAATTATTGTATTTGTATTGGGCATATTGATATGTCAGTGTGCCTCCATAACTGGTATGCGAAACAGTCCTCTACTGTGACATGCCTCAGTAAATAAGTTACAGAGCCCATCAGCATTCTCATATTAGTGGGAACACCACTTCTCAATGGTATTTTCCCAATTACATCTGATTTAAGAAGTCGACAAAGTATCTGGGAGGAATACCCGGGGAAAACATTCAGAAATGAGACTCGTAAATCTGATTTCTGAATGTAATTCCAAAAACAAGTATAATCTCTATTATCTCTCCCTTCGAATTTACTGTGACCGGGTAATGGTAAATCAATGGTAGGGGAATGATGGCAATTCTTAAAGTGACATTCATAATGAATGCCTATGTTTTTCTTCCTATGTGATGCATAGATAAACCTATGAAAAAACTGGACCTGTGTGACATCTTTAGTCGTTTCTGGTTTATTGGGAAATCACACTTTGCATGCTGATGTTTTTGAGACTCTACTTATATGCGAAAAAGCAAAACTGCAAGTCTCAGCAAGCAACGTGCTATTTACTAAAAGACAAAATTGGATGAATGTGTCACACACAAAATGGGCAAATATGCCTAGTCGTCACATATGTATATACAGTTGGAATGTTAGATTTTTTGTGCTAACAAAAGGACAAAAAGATACTAATTCGTCTCAGATAGGCCGCATTTGAATTTTAGCTCACACCAGATATCAAGACAGAATTATAAATGGGAAAATTGATAATGGTCGATCACAGAAATGTATAGTGTTTTAACATTTACATGGTTAAACAGCAACAACAGACATAGGCAGCCTGAGTCTTCAAATGTAAGTACACTCACACATTGTCCAGGCCATCCCTGCACCAGTGATGCTTGACCTCCTCTAGGCTTACAGCCAGCTAACCCCCCAAGCAATCCAAAAATGTTCTAAAGCATGGGCAGTTGAACAGGACCCTCACCTCCCATGGGCCCCTGGTGAAAGTGAACTTTCTCTTTGTCTCACTACCGTCTATTTCTGTATGTACACCTTTCTCTTCTCTGCCTACCTGTAACTCTGTCTCTGTTTACCCATGATCATTTTAAGGATCTTTGGGGTCCTGGACATGGTACATTTCTTTATGTTTTATAAACACTTTTTGTTGGTTTTAATTTATTGGCAATAGGAATAGTAAAGCATGTTCATCCTTATACGGACCAGGCACCTTCAAACTGTTTTTGGGTAACCCCATGTCTGTAAGCTTCCTCAGCATCATTCAGGCTTGAATTTGCAGAAAATGGGTAATTCAATTCAAAGGTGTCCCAATAGGGGTCCCTAAATTAAGTTGTTCCCAGGCCCCCAAAACCTCTTAATACAACACTGTTATGCAGAATCATGATATTCATCACACATCAGGCGGTTAAGGGCAGCTGGGAGAGCGATAACATGAGAGCTAAATCAGAAATCACAACGAAGAAAGCAAAGTGGTTTCTTTGCAGACAGCAAGTAAATGGCTAATAGAGCCCAGACGGGTGTTTGTTCCACCGGGCATTTCCCAGGTGACTGGAGCCCTTGGAGACTTTGAATGCCCAGGACCTCTCCTGTTGCATCTTTCACTTTCCCCAGCCCCCAAGATTAAAGTCCAGTAGGCATGGGGAGGCTTCAGGAGAGAAAAAAGGAGAGGAAGGAAGAGAGAAAGCCTTCATAGAGAGAAGAGAGAGATGCGAAAAGGAGAGAGAGGATGAAAAGATGGAAAGATGGAAAGAGGAGGATTGCGTAAGGAGGTGAAGATAGTGGGGCAGGTTTAAGCATTTTCCCAGGGCTGCTTTTGGTTCCTCAAGCTTGCCCTCATAGCTATACATCAACAGGATAATGTAACACTCATTACAAGAAGATAGAATCTTTAGTAAGTAGGTAAATATTTGTGATATTTAATTCAAGGCTTGTCACAAGAATTTAGAATTCAGAAACAAATTAGTGATATGTTCATTGAAGTTGCTTTTACAGTGTTACGAGTTCCAACACAACCCTTTACCCCATCTTTCGGTTGTGGCGATTATGAACTTGCTCTTCAGATTTGAGTGTCTTGTAGTTTACATTATTATGCCCTAGCAGTTTAGTTCAGGAAGCATCTTCTGCAAAGATCCAGGGTACATCAGGCATTGCATGCAGTTTCAAATCCCAATCAAATAGCTCATCATATACTGAGCCCACTACAGATACCAGTGTGTAACCTGGGGGTTGCCTTATATTTCTTCATTTGTAACAGGAGAGATGAGATTTTTTTTTATAGCAAGGGTTTGACTATGCATATCCCAGTCACTAACGACTCATGGGGCTGATTCACAAAGACATTTTTCTTTTATGTACATGTGAATTACTCCAGACCTACCTCTGTTTTCCCAGAAGCTGGTGACACCTGCTCATAGAAAGTCTTATGCACTCGGCTTAAAGAATATTATTTACTTACAACTGATCCAGCACGAACCCAATAAATTGATCAGGGATAAATACTCAATGTCTTCACATTACTTTGGCCCATACACTGTCACTCAAATCCCTGATGCGCTAGGGTCAAGTTTTGTACCTTTCTCCAACCTTCTTTATTGCAGGAACTTAAATTTAAACAACCTCTATTTTATATTTTAACATATGTAATCGACTTTGCATCTACTCGATGAACCAACTAGCTGAAGAGTTGATGATAATAGAAATTCTAAGAACATTAAGAATCAATAACTTGACTAAAAGAACCACAGACTCTTTAGTACATTTCGGTAATTTTATCTAGTAATTATAAAGGTAAGGTAAGGTAAGGTAATACTTTATTGTGTAGTTAATTAAAACCATTACCACCATGATCAATATTTACAGTTTCATGCTCAAAGAAGGATCGGACAAGTTGCGTTAATATTGTGATAGACCATAAAAAACACTATTAGAAAAGGTAAAAACAATAAAAAATGAGTAAAGCATAACATTTACCAAAAAGCTGACTATTTTTTTTTCTGACAGTGAGAACCATGCATGGTTAGCCCCCTGTATAGATTGGGGTAGCTTGCACTCCAATTCTATCCGGCTAGTTAATGAAACCCATGGTGCAAAGGGGCAACAAAAAATATAACCCACTGCATACTCTAACGCTTGCTTTGTTTCAAGCCAACAGAAAATTATCAAACATGCCCTACAGAGAGAGCCCGTAATAAGACAACAAGATTCATAAAAAATTCCCTTAAACAATGCACAGAGTTGGTTGCTCAAAGAGAGAGAGTTTGTGGCAAAAATGTAAAAAGTTGAACATACCTCTGCTGCTCTTAAATCAATGAATTCTCTTGCATAGCGATATCTGGAATCAGGGAAAATTAGGTGCAGGAGAATTTCTATTCAGGAAAATTGCTACAAGCACAGGGGTAAAACAAAGCTGCGTGCTTGCAACTACACTTGTAATCTTTTTATGGCGGAGCTATCAATTTTGCTGAATGAAAGCCACTCGCATGCACCTAAGTTAGGGGGCACTCAGCGTCCAATTTGTTCTATGCGGATGATCTGGTGCTCATCAGCTGGACCCCAGTAGGTCTACAGCGGCTGATGGACATCACAGCATGATATTCTACAAAAAATAAGTTGAGCATTAACCAGAAAATCCAAAGTCAGGTGTATAAACATCCGCAAAAGGGAAACAACTAATAACTGGTTCTTGAAGACAAGGAAGGTGGAGGTTGTACGCGAATATAGATACTTGGGGGCCATCATAGACACAAAGGGTAATTTCAGGCCACAATATGAGGCCATAAAAAGAAAGGTAACCTAAAAAACAAGATTTCTGGACCAAACCTCCTTCCTTTAATAAAGGTAATTCGGGCAAAATGAATTCCCTGCATCAACCTATGGCAGTGAAGCGATGAGAGGGAGGGATGTTCATGCAGATGGCATGGTAGCAAGAGCTCTGCGTATGATCTTTGACTTGCCGGGGTACACATCCCCTGCACAGATGAGACTTGAATTTGGGATCTCAAAGGAAGAGCTGGCACGTAAAGGAACATGCAAAAACAACAATTGAGTGACAGAATGCAGAACAATGTCATACATTCACCCCAGTAGAGAGATCTGGGCCTAAATCCATCGTTTTCTGTTCACCATGCCATTCCAGTTTGAACCCAGCCATATGCAAATCAGTCTTGACCCTGTGCCCAACGGTAACAGTCCAGCCCAAACTGCTAGGCCGGGTCCTCCCTGTACTGTAAAGAAGCTGAAAGGAACATACCTAAAAAGCTGTCACAAAATAAGCAGGGGAGAAGCGAAAATGCTCTTCTATGGAAGGAGTTGCAAGCTAAAGAAACCTGACCTGCAAGGCTATATTTGGAGGACACAATTAATCGGCTGGGCTGCAACAACTATGGGAACTCCCAGGGCTTCCAGCTGGCTTAAAAAAAAGCAGTAAATAAAATAGTTAGGGAAGTATTGCTCTTGGAGAACAAAGCCTCTCTGGCAGGGCGCGCACATGGCTGGCTCAGTATACAATCTTACACCAAATTTGGGCCTCAAATATATCTTCAGAGAAGTTTCGCTAGAAAGTAAAAAAAAAGGTTTCTGAAATCTCGACCAGGGTTGTTGCCCTCCGCAGAACATCTGCCCCCTTGGCTACGCCCTTTCACACCATCCAGGTTCCATCTCTGTGGTAATGGAGACAAAAACATAGTACACCTTATTACTATCTGTAGGGACCTACTACAAGAACGCCGGACCCTTTTGAGACCGTCTTTTAATAAAAACAAGAAGCTCCTGCAGGCAAGCAGTGCTGTCATGCTTCTCCGGCGACAACATCCAAATGAACTGCCGGATGGTATAATTCCTTGAAGTTGTAGAAGCCCACCTTAATAAAGTGAAAGAATGTCCAATAAGTCAAAATGGTCTGGCCGCAGAGTGGAATATAGCACCATAATCCTCAGTGAGAAGGTTCCTCCTCGCATAAGCAAAGAATTAGGAGGGATAGTTTTGGCATCCAGCTTCATTATTGCACACCAGGAGGCCAAAAAGTAACCTGGCGGCAACAGGTGACTAGCTGGAAATCTGGTCCTCATCGAGTATCATCGTCATGAAGTCTAAATTTAAAGAGCCAATGGTATTGAGCCTAACAACTAAGCTAGTATGGCTTAGATGCCCTTCTGTAACTCTTGCGCTTTGAGCAACCAACTCTGTGCATTGTTTAAGGAAATTTTTTATGAATCTTGTCTTATAGTAATTATAAATGCTCAAAGCAAATGCCATATCTCAAACATTGAAAACCTCATGAGAGAGTACAGAGTAACAAACTAATCACAGCAATAACAGAAATATCATCTCAAATATACGTTGCAAAGAGTGGATATATGAAGAGACATTAGATGCAAATAAAATATTTTGACATTAAACATCAATTTCAGAGGGATAGAGGAAGAGACAAAAGCACAGAAGAAAATATAACTGAGACAAATATATTTCTGCAATGTTAAATACGTACCCAATGGATCTGTAAAGGGGAAAACCACCACCCAGGCCTAGGCAGTAGTGAGGGACCCTTGAACTAAGAGTCAAGTATCAAAGACTCGGGAAATCAGGACAGGGACAGGATAAGAACAGCAAGGCCTCTCAGCAAACTGACAAACGGAATCACACCCCTCTCTCGGACATATCAACCCACTCGATCTCTCTACCGACGGCATCACCTAAACCACAACCCCAAAGCACCCATTCTTATACTTTAAAATTACATGTCCGTCCCACAATAGTTGCAATCTTCACATTTTCTAAGTAAGTGATTGGTTGGTTTATTGGGGTGGGATGTCATCCCATCATGAAGTTATTCTCCCCTCAACCATACTATTGTTCACAATAATTTTCTCATCCTCTCTCGCATGAGAACATATGTTACAAAAATTGTTATACAGTTTAATAAATTCTGCGAATATTTGTTCTGTTTCCCATGGTGACACTGACTTGGTTGGCAGTCAACGTGTTTGTCCTTCACCAGGTAAGGCTCTTGCAGATTAGTACAGCAAATAAGTTACGTGGTCAGGTGGTTCTTGCTCGCACACAAATCCACCCTCCCACTAGTCCTGTCAAGTTAGGAACATGGATGACTCTTTTACCACTAAAAGAACAGGACATAGACATTTATTAGTGAAACAATAATACAATTTTCACTGTTTACCACCCAAATTTGCAATAATTAATTATTAACGTGTCCGCCTAGCATAGCTTAAGCAGAAAACAGCGTTATTTGTGAGTTTAAAGCACCACGCACCAGGCATTTTACGAATGACATATAAGGCCTTGCCATGCAAAACCCCTTAATCCATTCTAAACACAAGATTATTACATTTACTGTTATTTACACATTAATTCTGAATAGTTCATGCATATTTGCAAAGTAAGCTTCCCACGTGAAGTGCAATTGTGCACATTAGTCGTTTAGACGCTATTTACTGTTAGTACATATTATAGGGGTGTTCAATCGAGCAGGATTCTTTTACGTGAAATCCTGCTCCATTACAACCATTCACTTGGTGAGGTGCATTGCTGTGTTTTAAATCACACCAATTGGTACCATATTTTCTTTTTGAGGTAATATAACCTCCTCCTCTGAAGTGATCTTTAAATCCTACCATGTTTTATTGAGTGTTACCTGCCAATGTGCTTTACAATTTACACTTTTTGCTGCAATATACTACATTATTATTTGTACAATTAAGCTATTCTTCTCAGCACTTGAAGCTGAAATTGTGCACAGAATATTTGAGGCTAAACCAGATTATATATAGTGTCTGCCTTAGGTTCCTGTGGCGGGGCTGACCACAGTAGACTGTTAATGGTCATAAATGGATCTATGGGAGCATTTAAAGGCTGTACATGTGCTCACAAGGCTACATTGAGCACAAGTACAATCACTTTTTGCTTCACCTACCGGTGTGTTCACTTTTAATGAGCTTTTGTTACTTCAATTATTTTTATACAAGAAAGTAAAACCCATCATGCATTAATTTTTTCAAAAATTGTGACACATTGTTCATCAAAACCTAAAATGTTTTTTTTTTACTTTTTCTTTCGTTTTTGTTGTTCTATAGACAAAACAATCATACAAGCACAATAATATTCTTGCTTCAACGGTTGCTGGCCCGAAAACTCTATATACATTGACAAATCAAAACGTTTGCATATAATACACAAGCCTTCTTCATCTAAGTTTAGATAGTCCTACTCTATTTTGAATGTATCGGGCCCTATTAACTTATACCTCCTCAATACTTAATTACTATTGGGTCCAAAGGGTTGAGGTCAGAGAACACCTGTGAAAGTCCATGGCTAAGCTGCCTAGGTCCAGCTTAAACTAGGTGTCTTTAATAACTTAGTTGTTCAGAACTGAGAAACTCTTGGGCTCAGTTTTGGGGGGGGGGTGGCGACCTTTGTATAGGGACCGTGAGGATTTTCAGGAGGTCTTCCTCAGGGCTGTGGGATTCTGTGAAGGACACTGTCATGGGTAGGAAAGGGACATGTTATTCTGCTGTCACTAATAGTACATGGATCTTATTCGAATGTGCTTGTTTGCTTATAACCATTACCCATATCTAGTACGTGCCATGGTTTATCTTGTGCTGGCATAATAGTCCAGAAGACATGGCACTGCATCTGGTTTATATATCTTCTTTTTTGCATGCTTTTTACTCTGGAGGTTTAAAAGGGGAGGAGTGTTACTTTCGGAGAAACACTAATCTGGAAAATCTGGTCGTACTTAAAGGTGCACAGTCATATCCTTTTACTGCTTGTGCGGGACTACGACAGTTTAATGTCATGAGGAGGGAGAGAAAGAATTCCTATTACTGCTTGTGTTAGCTATACAATCTGTCGTGGTGTCACACAGTTCCATTCTCGGTGGGACTTTCCACTTGCAAGTGCTCCCCCAGTTATGTGATTCCTGTAATCGCGGCTGCCGTGGCATTTCCGTGAGGGTGGTGGTGCATGCATCGAAATTGGCATGTGGGGCAGGTTTGCTCTTGTGTGCCCCCGTGTGTCTCCAAGCTGGTGCATGAATGGTGAGCCCGTTAACGAATTACCTTGGCTCTCGTTGCAGCTGATTTCGGAGCCTGGGACCATTGCTACTCGATGCTCTTCTCTCGGCCTCCAGCGTCGTGTGGATTCTGCACGACATCCGCAGTCACGCCTTCGTTGTGTTAATAGTTTAGACCAGTGTGGTGGAGTATAAGGAGTGCGGACAGATGCCTGACTTTGATGCCTGGCTTCCGGTTTTTCGTTGCCATTGCACCGTATTGTGGGGAAGCAACCATTTTCCTAGAAAACTCCACTTGGTTTTACTGGCAGTGAAAAACCTTCATAAGGGGAAACTCTTGTGTGGCTTGCCCTAATCCCGTCACTGGATTCGTCTGATCTTCAGTGGACATGTGGAATACATAGGTTGTTAAAAACAATACATAATTTTGGTAATTTCTGCCAGTAGTGTACCTACAACTTTTCCCCTCACATGTTTCAGAACTGTCCACTGCATGTCTTGCTGGCTTTGGTCCTTTTGAAGATAATGTTTTACCATCAGTGCATTTGGCACTCTGCATTTTATTTGTGATCGATGCTGTGTAATGCGTTTCTTCGCTTGTTGAGTGGTCTTCCCAATTTAGGCTACCTTGCAAGGGCAAATAATGGAGTATATCACATTTGAGGTATTACAGTTGTTAAATTCATTATGGCAAATACTTTTGTTTCATAATCAAATTGGCTTCCTTCTATGGTACTGGAACACAAATTGCAATTACCGCATTGATGATGCCCTATTACAGGGGTAGGGCTAAGATAGTTTGTAGTGTAGGCTGGTTTCTTTTTTCTTTTGTATATGCCTATACCAGCTCATCTCTGATGCTTCTATTCTTCTTCAGCGCAAAAACTGGTATTTCTTTAAAGATGTCCATGCCTTTCACTGTATACGAGTTCTTTTTCACAATCTTTTTGATTTCAATTGTCATTCCTTAAAACGTTGTCACGCAGACCAGAGGCGTTTCCTTTACTTTATCTTTTGGGGTTAAGTGACTCCCTAAGTGTATATCATGCCCTTTTGATCGCACGCTTGGTCAGTTTTTGTGGGTAGTTTCGCTCAACCAGCTTTCCCAGGAGTATCTTTGCATTATCAAAATAATCTTCTTTTTTAGTGCAATTATGATTCTCAAAAACTGACTGTAAGGTATATTTTCTTTCAGATTGCGTTGGTGGAAGCTAGAAAATTGTAACAGTGGGTTTCTGTTGGTCTGCTTTGTATACAAAGTCGTGTAGATGGTGCCTTCATCATGTTACACCATGAGGTCAAGAAAGTTAATTTCTAAGTCACTTGAATTCAACGTAAATGGAATAGCGGGATTCCTTTGAATGAGTCAAGTTTGGAATTCTTCAAGCTTTTCAAATGTGCCCCTCCAGAACATGAAAACATCATCTATATATCTTCGCCACATTATTGGGTGGCCGTCATATGTGTTGTTGTTATATATCCATAGTTCTTCGTAGAGTGCCATAAACATTACCGCCATTTCTGGGGCAAAGGGACAGCCCATCGTGGTCCCTTTTGTTTGCAGATATTGTTCATCTTTGAATTGAAAGAAGTTATACTTGAAATACACTTCCGCCATTTCCACCAAATACTGCTTTGGAATACTGTGAGGTCTTGTCCATTTTTCCAGGAAGTGATGTAGGGCTTCCAGACCTGCTTCTTGCGGGATGTTCGTATATAGACTCACAATAGAGGTGACCAAGAGTTCTCTTTGCAAGTCAAACGGGTGCCCTTCCAGAAAGTTGATTGCCTGCATGGTATCTCTAAGGTAGCTTGCGATAAAACTGACTAGTGGTTCAAGGAAAGTGTCAATATATTTGGCAGGTCTCTCCAGTAATGAATTCACACCCGAAATTATTGGCCTGCCGGGGGGATTGACTGGATCTTTATGGATCTTGGGAAGGACATACATCAATGGTGTCCTAGGGTTCTCATTGAGCAGGTATTTGGCTTCTTCTTTAGATAGCCATCCATTGTCTTCTCCTGTTTGAATTAGGTGGATCAACTTGTTTTGTACCATTTTTGAGAGATCTTGTTATATTTTTTAGTAATGTTCTTTTTTTGCAAGATGTCTCTTGATTTCCGCTTCGTACTGTATCCTATCGATTAGGAGAATTGCTGCACCTTTATCGGCCGGCTTTATTATGCTGTCTTGGTTGTTCTTTGATCTCTCCAGGGCCACTTTTTCGTTCTTGGTCATATTCCACTTTGTATACTTTTGTTTGTTGTCTAAGACATCAAGATCTCTCATCACGTTTTTTTCAAAGACTAGTAGCTCTAATGGAGTGCTGCCTGTTGGAGGGAAGAACGTGGATTGGTCTTTAAGTCCTGAATAACTCCTATCTAGATTGTGGGGTTTTTCTGCAAAGAAAGACTTCAGATGCCTCTTGCGAAAGAGTTGGATGATTTCTAACTTGGTTTGACTCATGTCTGGCCTGCTCACCGAAATGAAAGACTGTCCTTTGGTCAAAACTGGAATTTCTTCAGTCATTAAATTGTAGTTGGTTAGATTGTAAATTGGACTGAGTTCACTTCTTACCACCTGTAGGTGTTCCTCCGCGTGGTTATCTCTCGCTGGTACTAGTTGGGGTTGGGGTTGTTCTACTGTTGAGCCCTGTTTCTTGCTCTGGGGCGGCGGTTGCCTCTTTCATGAGCACGTGAAGCATACTAAAGCGTATGATAAATTCATTTGCATTTTTTTGTATACCTGGACATATGATAGTTAGAGCTGCACATTTATTGACTGTGTTTGAGATTGGGCTGTTTTTTAGATTTTAAGGCCGTGGCTGAGCATCGGCATACCATGAGGCTCTCATAACATATCATGGTATAACTGTAGATAATATATCTGCGATTGCTAGCATAGACATTTAGTTGCCTTAATTGGTGTTTTGCGGTTTTATCAATCTCGTCCTTATTGTAATTGTTTTACTTGAGTCATATCCCTTCCGTGATGCCATCAGATTAAAGTGTGCTGAGGTCAAAGAGCATGTGATGGTACTTCCTGTGTTTTGGAGTAAATGGAACACTATGTTACTTCTGCTGTCCCTGGAATTTTGATGATTCAGCATCCTTGTCCAAAATAAATTTTTTGATGCACATAATGAGAAATATATCACTTAACCATGTGAATATTGTTTATCACATGGTTTAACTTTCAAAAGCATACATTAAAATAAGTTGCCCAATAAAATGAAACAACTTATGCCTTGAATACAGACCAGCAGTAGTTACAAGCTGCATCGGAATAGCAAGTTTTCAATTGGCAATTGCAATTGTGACTCTAGCTGCAAAAATCAAATGAAATCATAAGGTGATATTTCATGGGAAAATCAGGAATTACCAGTGGAATTGTTGGTAAATGTGTATTCATCACAGTACACTGAAGTTATTTAATTCTCAGTTAATTGCCAAAAGAATGAAAGTCTTTGTGAAAATAAAATAGACTGAAAGAGGAGAACAAACTGTGTAGGAAACACACCAAGGCATTCCTGGGAAATTACCACGTTTCAAAACCTTGGCCTCCATTTTGACATTTTGGTTTGTATAAAAAAATGTGCTCAGTGTGTTGCATGCATTTCTACTACGTAAGGAGAAGTGGTCATAAAACATCACTTCTGCCCATCTCTGATTGATCAACCCCCTGACCAACAAGGACTCACCCTCGAAAACACAGCGTCATGGAACACTTTCAAAACCTTTGATGAAAATCCCATCTTAACAACACTTAAACCATCAAATCACTTCTGTGACGCTCTTCCTGTTAACATCTCCAACAAGATCAAAACTTCTCTAATACCCCTCTGGACCTAGATAGTGAATACTTCAATACTTCAAGGAACCCTACCAGACTGCCTAACATCAGGACAGGTAACCACCATTCTAATGAAAACCACAGCAGACCACACAAACCAAGATAACTTCCTTTCAATATCTACTGTTCCCTCCCTAGCAAAGCTACTGGAGAAATGCATCCATACCCAACTATACAACTACATAGCTCAATTCTACCTAATTGACCAATTCCAATCAGGCATCCGTCAGGGCCATAGCACAGAAACAGCCCTGACACATATTGTTTATGAAGCGCTCACACTACTAGAGTAAAACAAATCTTGCCTCTTAATCCTCCTAGACCTATCCTTAGCCTTTGATATGTTCAAACATAACAGTCTCCTGGACTGAGCACAAGATGGATTTATCAGGGGTTGTCAAACAGTGGCTTGCCTCGTTCCTAGACAGCCTAACTCAAAGAATCCAGAATAACCAATCTCTGCCCACTTCCATTCCAGTCACCTTGGGAGTCCCTCAGTGATCCTTCTTATCACCTACCCACTTTAACCTATTCATGGAGCCCTTAACTGAAATCCTGACATTTTCCAATGTACAATACCACATGAATTCAGATGATCCCACACTTTACCTAAAAATATCATTCCCTGATGCTATCCGCTTACTCAACACAACTTTGAAAAAAAAAAAACTGGCTGACCAGAAATCACCCAAAACTCAACTCGCTCAAAACCAAATTCCTCCAAATTACCCCACCAAAAAGACACAACAACATTGAAGACTGGATGAAACACTTAACAGCCTTGAACTGCACAACACACATCAAAGATTCCACAAGTCACTAGGAATAGCACTCAACAAGAATCTAACCATGCAGGAACACATCAGTGCAGCCACCAGAGGGGCAAACTTTCATGTGAACATTCTGAGAAATTAAAACCCTTCCTTTCCGCTGATGACCTCAACTCAGCTGTGCAAGCTCTAGTGATCCTCAGAATAGACTATGGCAACACAACCCTATGTGGTCTACGGAGATCCTGACTAGCTCCAGTAAGGGGTTCCCTCAACTCGGCTGCAAGGCTTATTACTGGTTCCATAAAGAACAACTAAATCGCCCTGATATGAAGGCACTGAACTGGCTCCCTTATGAGGCAAGAAGACAGATAAAAATTGATTGCATTACACTTTGAAATTAGTTAAAGCAAACATAGATAGTACACCGTTGACATACACTTGATGTTTGTGTAGATATAGGCTTTGCAGGAATTGAAAAGCACCCAGAGGAGTACATTCATAAATGTACATAATTTTTTTTTATTTCTAAGAGTAGTGCCAATGCCGTACACTGACTCTGTGAGGATGGTCAATGGGCATAAACATGGTGGGGATGTGCATTTGCATATTTTAGCTTTTTTATTTTTCTTTCCTCATTATATAATATAGTTTCCCTGTATAAAATAATTATTGAAGCTCTCTTTCTGATTTAAGCATCTCAAAATAGTGAAAGGAGTCTCCAGGAAGGAGGGCCCCAATTGCCCCTAATCCCTGTGGTCTCCTATATCGATCAACAAACTGGTTTCCATCCGATAGTGATACATTCATTGGACCAGAGAGGAGCCTCCTTAAGAACTGCCTTATCGATGCCCAATTGATGGTGTGCATCCTTCTGGGTCATCCACATGGCTGAAAAGTTTGTATACAGGTCAAGAATGTCAAGACATGGTTATCATAAAAGGGCCCCAAACCTGGAGGGTCTGGCTACCACCTGAACCCATCGCACCCAGAGTGGCTGCTCGTCCATGGACACCAGCATGTAAGCTAACTGCGAAAAATAGTGTACTAGGTAGTATAAGGGCATATCACGGAGTTGTAGTAGCTCACCAGCTCTAGTAGCCGAATGTAGCCTATAAGGTTTTAAACAAGGTTTCCTCCCTTCCCAGACAAACAGTCTGAAACGCTTATTGAAAGCACTGAGTGCCTGTGTGGGGATTGTGAGGTGTTGCATACTGAAGTAATTATTGAGTCTGTGAGCTGTTACGATTTTGATCATCTGTATTCTATCCCAGAAAGAGACCTGGAGGGTGGCCCATAGCACAACGTCCTGGTCCATGTTATGAAAAGGCATCAATCAGTCATATGAAATAAGGGATAGAGGAGTCTGGGTCCCAAAATGTCAGCAGTACAGAGTCTGCATAAAGCAAGATTTTACAGGTGGCTATTGGTGTTTTGATGCCTCTTATAAGAGCATATTGATAGATGGCAGCCACCAAGGACTGGAGGGCCAAAAGAAAATGCAGAGTTGAGAGTGGACATCCCTACCCTATCCCTCTGAGGAACATGTCCCCCTACAGTCAATTGTTGCTACAGGGGAGGTATATAGCCACTGATTCTTCCCTAGGAAGTTCGGCCTACCCCTGCGAATGAAGTACATCCACTCCACCCGAGGAAATGCTTTTTCAGAGCAGGATTTTGCTGTCCGGATCATTAAGGGCATTCCATATAACATTCAACAACAGGTGCATGTGGTTACGTGAGGAGCGGCCCAATACAAAACCCACTTGGAAGTCATGGGTCTATTCAGGACCAACTTGCTGTGGATGCCCTCCATCAAGGGAATCGAACATTTTCTACTGGTCCCTTGACAGGGTCCCCTGAATTTTCCTCCCAGGCTTCTGCACAGACTAGTTATTGGCCTCTTTTGGATTTGCCTGCCTTGAAGTTGTTACTGAGATCTATCAAGTCTGGTTCACCTGTGATCATCTCTCCCCGTCCAAACTCATGATTGTGGATGACTTGATTCTTTCTGTGATTCTTAACCTTCTTAATACTTCTCTTAGCATAGATTTATTTCCTCAGGAGTGGAAACATGCACTTGTTCTCCCTCTTTTAAAAAAGGAAGGTCTTGACCCCTCTCTTAGTCTAATTTTCGTCCTATCTCTATTTTGCTGTGTGTTCTGAAATTTTGGAGTGACACATTAATACTCTACTTTCTTCCTATGCTACTACTCACAATTTGTTGCATTCTTCTCAGTCTGGCTTTAGACCTGGCCATAGTACTGAGTCTGCTCTTTTCAGGGTTACTCAATACCTCGGGCTACAACTTGACTCCGGAGGTACCTCTGCCCTCATCCTGCTGGATTTGAGTGCTGCTTTCGATACAGTGTCTCTTTCCATTCTGTTAGACCGTCTCCAAGCCTCTGGCATTATGGGTCTGGCTCTGAGGTGACTGACCTCCTTTTTAAAGGACCATACATTTCAGGTCTTTTTGAATGAAGTGAGGTCAAACACTTTAGCCTTAACCTCATGAGTTTCTCAAGGCTCTATTTTGAGCTTGTTACTTTTCAATATATATGTTCACCCTTTGGCTGACATTGCTGAGAAGTCGGGTTTGACTCTTTTTTTCCCATGCCGACAATACCCAGATTGTTTTCTCCCTTTCTGCTGGTCAGCGTCAAGATCCTTCTTTGCTGAAGCTTGGTTTTAGAAATGTTTCTTCGTGGCTGTCTAGTAATGCTCTTAAGCTAAATAGCACCAAAACCGAGGTGCTTATTCTGGGTAATAACCTAGAGCTTTGGGGAATTAAACACTGGCCTGATAATCTGGACCCAGTACCTGCCTCTGTCCCTAAATTTAAAAAAAGGGGTTTTATTATTGATAAAAGGTTTTCCCTTAAGCTTCAGGGCTACTCTTAGGTGGATTAAAAATATTCTGTGGTTAATTCCACCCCCAGCTCAGAGAACTGTTCTGCAGGCTTTGGTGCTATCCAGGCTGGACTACTGCAATATGCTGTACCTGGGCGCTGACAAAGCCTCAATACATCGCTTACAGGTCATTCAAAGTTCTGCTGCTCGTCTTCTTTTCCATCTGCCCAGATATGCTTCTGTGTCTCCTCTGCTCCACCAACTCCACTGGGACTGTCATTCCCTGCTATCTTTTCATAAATGCTTAAAGACGTTTCTGTTTAGCGACTCGGCTTGATCTCTGTGCTCCCTTTTGCCTGTTGTTTAATTTGGTTTCTGCCTCCACATGCTTCAGCGCCAGGAAATCCTGTTGGGGAGCTGCACACTTTACAAGTGCGATAAAAAAATTAATTAATCAAGTTTGAGATTCTTCTTCTTTATATCAGCATTAAGGAGTGATATCAGGCTATGCATCGCTGCACTAGTGGCTTCCTTGTCTGGTTTCCGGATAAGGCATATGAGGGCTTTGGTGATCCCTGGCTGCAACACATTTGTATACTCGAGTCCTTTAAGGAATTTGTGAAGGAGAGGGACCATCAGGCTCTAATTGAGCTTGTAAAAGTCAATTGGGAAACCTTATTCTCCCAGTGCCTTATTGTTGGGCATTGATTGTATAGCTTCTTAAATGTCCTCTTCTGTGATTTTGCCCTCAAGAAGCTGACTATCATCATCGGACAGCATTGGCAGTAACCGGTCCTTAAATAATTCCTGTTGTAGGACAGTGTCATCAGGTGCTTCCACCCAGTAAAGAGTACAAAGAAGCTAGACAAATGTAACAACAATTTCCACCGGGTGAGTTACCAAGCTTTCGCTCTCAACCCATATCTCAAGTATAGCTGCACTGGCCTCCCACTTGAATAGTTGTGCCACTAGGAGCCTACCCACCTTTTCCCACTGTTCATAATCCTGCCACTTAAGGCTAAGTAACATATAGTCTGCATGCAAAATACGAATTCAAGTTGTACTTGGCTCACTCTAGGCTGAAGAATAATGCTGCCGTAGATCGCCTAACGTACTCTGCTGTGAGGTCCTGATTCACCCATTCCAGATGGGATTGTTTTTCCCGTGCCTCACATTTGCAGTCTGCTGAGTCATGCGACAGAGCGCTTCTTGAAACTGCTTTTCCTGAACCCAGACAAGCTGTGGGCACATTGTTAAATGTTCATTGTCCAAGAGGTATTGGTGGAGATGCTCCACAAGTTTCAGCTTAACCTCTGGCATTCGGTAGTGGGAGAGATTTAGCCTCCAGCATTTGGAAGGAGGGGAGGTATGTCCCAAATCTAACACAAGGATTAGATTTTCCCCATTACCTATGGTGCAGTCCTGTAAGAAGGAAAATAAAGAGGGAAACATAAGAAAGAAGTCGATCCTGGGGAATGTGCCTTGCACACAGGAAATTAAAGTAAAATCCAGATTTGCTGGGATGCGTCAAGCGCCACGGGTCTCACAAAAGGTGATCTTGCATGACATTATGGAGGACCACCTTATCTTTGGGATTTACCTTGTCCGCTGGCCCAGAGTGATCCCAGGGCAGGTGAGTTGCAGTAATCCAGTTCCCCCCTGCCCAATTCTCGTCTTTGTGGTATTGAACTCAGTCAGAAGCCTGGATGAGGTAGTAAAAAAGGTGCTCTGTTATGGTTGGGTGCATAGACAATTTCCAATGTCAAAATCTGGCCTAGTGTCTTAAACTTGACAAAGACATAATGACTTAGTGGTTCAGTCAACGTCTCCTCAAAACAGTGATGGGAACAGATGTATGGAACAGTATAGCAACTCTGCATCGCTTTGGAGAAAACCGGATTGGTAGGAGCCGTGGCAGCAGGTTGGATGCTACTACTGAAATCATGTCCCATCCAGTCTCTTTTTAACTTGCTTTAGTGCGGAGAGGTGTGTTTCTGGCAGCAGGGCAATGTCTGGGGAGTTCGAGGAAATGTTTGTCAAGACCTTCTTCCTCTTGATATAGTGGGTGAGGCCATTAATGTTAAGAAACACAATGTGAAGGCATTAGATTGAGGTGAAGAAGACATGTGCATAGGCTGTGGATGAAAGGGGCCAGCGTTAGAAATGTATACTAGGGGCTGAATTCTGCTGAGTAGGACAGCACAGGACACTTCGGTATAATGGGAGTGGCGCGTAATGTGCCTAGATGATGCGGTAAATAGCAATACCAACTCCCATGAAGTGTCATCAATTTGCAAGACTAAGGTATAAGGTAGTGAATGTAGAGTACGCGTGGTACCAATCAAGAGTTATTACAAGGAAAAAAGGGGAAATATCTACTACTTTAAACTACTTTAAACAGGCAAGTGGGTCTCCTAGCCCAACACCTCCCCAGCACCCCACAGAAGAACACAACACAGAATCACACCTGCACCCCCATAACTGAAGGTCTCAAAGAGATCTGCCTCACTTTATTATACTTTTGTGCAAAAGCACAAATACTCTACCAAAATACTCTTTTGGTTTGCTAAATGTACTTTTAGAGTATGTTATAGAAGTGTTTTTCTTCATATACATCCTTTAATGGTCATAACTCCTTTTGACATAGCGCCAATGAGTTCGATCATGAGAGCTGGGACTGACACCCACTTCAATTTTTTGCTCTCTGACACTCATTGGCCCACCCCAACAAATCCATGTGCACTAGACTAAGAGGGACAGGCAGAGTTAAAGATTATAGAATGGGGGTGTGGAGTTGGGAGTGTATAGAGCCAAATTTTTGAGAGCCATGCGGTGATTTTCATACATGAACACTGGTGGACCGGTTAGTGTGTAGCACTCTGAACAGCCTGTGTTTCCGCGGTTCTTGAGTGTAACCTGTAGAGATTGAAGCAGAAACAGTATGAGACAACCACCTTGGTGTCAATAGAGCCCTGTGCTGTTTGCACATTTTCAAAAGTAACATTGAGCAGCTGTGTATTCTGTAATTTCGATCCACAACAGTATTTTGTAAAAGTTCAACATTAGTACATTTCTTACCTGAAGGATTCAAAGTGCAAGAAATAAAATGCATTATTAGTCTATCTCTGATTGTAGCATGTAAAGCGACAGGTGTATAAACATCTTTTATATGGCAAATTAATTCATCCTCTGTTGTAAACATGTTCAAATACACCAATGTGTCTAAATAACACTGGTAATCATTACTCCATGGTGCATGCGTGTTACAAATTAGGATAACCTGGAGCTCCAAATTCTACCGTTCTCCATATTTCATTCCGATCGTGCTCAGTATCTTATTTATAATTAACTCACTATAAATTTCTTTGCTGAAAGACAAGCCTTTGAAAGACTGCGCTGTGGATTAGTGTGACCTTTTTGTAATCTACAGTGCAGAGGTCTGAGTCCCAAAAAGGGTAACCAAAAGGGTAACCTGGCCTGTCATCTATTTATATTTATATCTAATAAAATGAGAATCAATTCCCAGATGTGTGAATGCAGACGTTTGCCATTCTGTATTTGTGAATTTTTAAAAATCTCAAATACTTAATCACAAATGCGTATGTACCAACCATTGGCAAAAGCTGAGACCCACATAACTACACAGGATAGTAAAACATTGCAGTTGTGGAGCCTAAAAAAAGGCGGAGGAAGCCCGGAAGAGAAAAAAAAGGTTTACTAAAATGGAGCTCCTGCAAAGGATTGTGTGGCTCACAGTGCCTGTGGCCACGAAGCGTTGTATAAGATAAAGGATGTAGGATCGATTAAGTCCCACTGGAGCATTGTTGAAATTCCAAAAAGAAGGTATGTTAAACGCTCCTAGACGGAGAAGAAGCTGGCGCTGAGAGTGTCCCACCCATACAGCCACCACCCACACTACTGTGGAGGAAACAGTTGACTCAAACTTTCTGCCCGTGTCAGCAACTGCAGTTAGTGACACAGCCATATCTACAGCACCACTAACAGGTCAGTGTAAGAACCCATGGCCCCTACCATGCCAGCTTCTAATTGATTCCCCATGCTTGTATAAGCGTTAATCTTGCATTAAAAACTGTCATCTGAAATCTACATGTGTACCAACTCATTATACCAGCAATCAGCGAGGCTTTTCAAATGCATTGTGGGAGCAGTTGTGCTGTGAATATGACAACAATGATTATGAGGTCATGAACTCTTGTCCAGACATTACATCCTTTTGTGTTCTGCTATTTGAACCAAGATGGACTCCGTCAGAAAGGTTGTTATAAGTTTTTAAGGAGTCGCCACTCACCAAGACAGCACACAATGCCCCTCATTCAGGTTCCCAGGTGCTGTAGTAACTTTCGCCCCCAGAACCCTGATCCATCGTTACAGGAACTAACAAATCTTATCATCTGAACCCAATTTCATTACCCTACAGTCCCTTTCATGCTAGGTGAGTTTATACCAAACTTAACCATTGGCCCATTTTGTTTATCCTTTGCTTGGTGATGAAATCTTTATAAGTTAATCAGGGTTTGGAAAAATAATATTAGGATATCAAGAATATCATCTTAGAATAATCATATCATATAACTAAGAATGACTCTAATAAAAAATTAATTTGTAAGTTAATTTGCTTTATCCAAATAATGTGATTGCTTATCAAGTCCAATACAGCTTGACTCATAAATCACCACACAAGAGAAAGTCATTAGCAAATATAATATCAGTTATACATCTCAAATGTCAGCACAATGAGTGAGTGGATAGGTGTAGAGACAAAAGAAAAGAATAAGTCATTTGCAATTTAGTTATGCAAATTCAGATCAATCATACTAACCAACTTTCAAGATTTAAGAAATCTGAAAAGCTACCCTTTGGCCATGAGAGTAAACCAGGCCCCTCAAGAAGAGTTAAGGAGGAAAGTCAAAGAGTCAGGATAACCAGAACAGCAGCCAGCCCAAAGAATATAGGAAACAGCCTCACAGATCTCTCCTCTGGCATAGTAGGAAACACGCTCACAAATCCCACCCCTTAGTACTGATAATTATACCCTAAATTCGCTACAAGTCCAACCTCTATTCTATCCACCCCCACATAGAGAAAAATTGTATTGGCTAAAACAAGGGGTGTCTGAATCACACCACTCCTTTTTTTTTAAATTATTTTTATTGAGAGTTCATAAAAACAAGATCAGCATTACAGAATACATTTGTAAAAAGCTTTAGTGCAATACATGGCATATGGTTATACATAAATAATCAATAATCAAGTGTCCATGACATGTTTAGAAAGTGCAAAAGTAATTATAAAGTGCAGTAGTGCTGAAAAGTGCATACAGGCAGACTAGTGATTATGAAGGTATCTTTTACAGTTCAAAAACACTCCAGAACTTTTCATATTTTTTGAGCGCCCCTGATCTAAGCGCATATTTTCTTTCCCTACCCTGTGTTCGTATTAATTTAGCCTTCCATGCCTGAAAGGTCGGTACTTGATTGGTTTTCCAGCACTGCAGTATGAGTCATTTACCTATTAGAGAAGCTATGAAAAGAGATTCGTCATGTTTGGTTTTGGTCACTGAGCAGCCAAGAACCGGGACTAGATCATCGAATATTATAGGAGTTTTAAGCTCAGAGGAGAGATGTTTTGAATCACACCACTCCTGACATGACTTTAGTTTCAACAGTTCTTTGTTATTAACTATACACGTCATTCAGCCTTCAGTAGTAGAACTTCCATATCAACCTTCTGCCAGCTGTCCATATTCCTCATCCCGGCAAAACTATATTGCAAAATGTCCTCAGGCCCGCTCTGAGAAGTTCCACTTTCGTTGTATATATTGTTTACTCCAGAAAACCTTGGCCATCATCAGAGGCACACGAAGAACAGCTCACAATATTCAACTTTCTTCCCTTCTACATTTCTAATATACAATGTTAACTCTAAAATGTCTCTAGGGCCTTTGTCTGCAGGGCAGCAGACAATCCTTCTTGGAAAGACAAATACATGCATTAATCATCAACTTATAAAACTCTATTATCAAACGCACTTTGAATGCTTTCATTTGTTTTTCTTTTCTATACGTGCTGGACATTTATTTTCTATTCATTAGTGAAAAATAAACTCTCGACTTTCGTCTTATTTTCTACATTAGTCATGTACATTTGCGGCCTACTCCATCTCTCCCAGTGCACACTTGTGCAGCTTTCATCTTTCCCCTTTAATCTTATTTTATTTGTTTCACACTTTTTTGATTAGTATTTGTCACACAGAAGGGTTCGATCCGAGCAGGTTATATTTTGGAAAACCCTCCTCCTTTAATCCCCATTTTGATGGCGACTAAAGCCATCATAAAAACCTAACCCAAAAATCTGATTGTCATCATTTAGACCACTTAGAAAGCAGTAGTTCTCTTTTGGTTCGACATAGCCCCATCAATATCTTTTAATTAGTATCCCTGTAGCTACTGCAAATATAGGTGTTAGTATTTTCCCTAATAAGCTATTACCAAAGGTAGAACATCAATTACCCACTGAGGAGAAAACCTTACCAAGTTTCTACCATGTACCATCACTCTTCAGTTCAGTTAAATCTTCCCGCAAATGTGTAATTCTTAATACACCCCCCAGACTCTTACTTTTCTCAGGAATATAAGTAAAGCAATGTTGAATTTTCAACATGCTACAGAATCCATCCTCTTTTGCCAATAATACATCAAGGGCAAGTCTATTTTGTAAGACCATAGATCTTATTTCAACCATTTCAGTATCAATCATCAAAAACCCACCAGCGGTGTCTGCTGATAAACGGTCAACCACTGTAGACAAATATTCAAATTTTATGTGAATTTAGAATGACCCCAACTGAAGGTATCAATGCTCCAAATGTATCACCCACAATTTCTGCAGCATTATTTCCCCTTTTATTTCTTGCTAATCCACTCTTTATTTGTATTGATTCCATGATTTTTATTTACATGGTACTCTTTTGGAAAATTGATTCCAATATAACAACATCCATACTAATGTGCAGGCAACCTATAGTAGGCATTTTACCACATACATAATATATTCCAGGGAAAATAGGATCTGTACCATCTCTTATTCCCCAAACTCCCGTAGTTAGGAGCACAGGACCACACTCACAGGAACCAATATAATTGTTAAAATCTGTTAAGCTTAATAAGCAAAGATTTCCCCTATGATGCCAATCCAGAGTGATTGCAGCATATGTGTCACCCTTCTTGTAATCACCTTCACTGAAAATCTATGGAGGTACACAGGAATTTTGCTCAGCAGCTTTATCCTTAAAACTCTGTCTTCTAACTTCTACTAAATTTATCGTTTCAATCTCTTCTTGACGTAAACAACATGTTAAATTATTCTGATTTGCATATACAGTATCTATTGTTTTAGTCGTATTAAAAAATTCTCCAATATGCTCTGCATGTTTCGCATTATTAACCCTGTTCATATTATTTATAATTGGCACTTCAGAAAATACTAAATCATAATTTGAACAATAATATTGCAGATTTTCTTTCTCATAGAACAAACTCGATAGTTGCCAAGTTCAGAACCCTTCTCAAAAGGCACAGGAGCAGAACGCTCCAAGTTCCCAATGCCCACCAAGATTCCTCAGCCACACGCAATTGGCAGCGCGTAGCCAATGAAACCTTACAGGGGAAAGGGGATTGGACAGAGAAGAGACAGCCACACTGTGTATGTTTCTTTCTCGCTGCTTCTGAAGTCTTCTTTTAACTTCCGCTATTTTTCTTGCTTAACAGGTTGGTATGTAAATATGTAAGGAACTTCTCACATTAAATAAAAGTCTACAATGTGCGCTTGTCTTTTCTAATACGTTTTATTTCCTCCTGTTCTCTTACTCTGTGTTGCTGTGGCCAATGCTTCTCTTCTATATGTTGTGTAATTTGTTTTCTTCTGTATGATGTGGACTAAATGTACAATATTTAATATTGTTCCTACTTTCTCCTTATTACTCTCTATCTTATGTTTTGCAGGTTCCTCACCATTAATATTGCACAGCAGTAGTGAATAACCGAATCCTACGCTGTAAGTAGAACTCAGGAAATGATTGCTTCACCAAAATTCCTATTGCTAAGTATTTACAACTCTGTGAATATTGTGCTGCCTTTTCCTTTCTGGAAGCTCCGTGATAAATTGCTGTTGCAGTTCGCTTCACTCCAATTAACATTTATTTCTAGCCTCCCAGATTCGCATTCTGTAAATTCTTTGGTATCTTTTTATCTGTTTATAGTAACGGAGTTGTGATGACTCTTGTTAAAATTTGTCCTTACTCTAGAGCACGCTCTATTGATAACCCATACAACATACTGCGCATGCCTGAAACAAGGACATTTCTCTTCTGAAAACGTGCATGCTCAGGAAATATTTTTGAAATAGTCTTACTTGTTTTGCAGCTCTCTCGTACTCCTCCTCCGATCTCCGAAAATCTAGAAATGCTAAATTCGATCGAGACAACGTTTTTTCCCTATCTAAACTTTGCGACGCTTGTTCCAACGCGACCTTCTATTCTCCGAAATTCGGTGAAGTGCGCCACAGCTCAGGCACAACACCTGGATCTGGATAATTACTGTCTGACTTGAGAGCACTAACCTGCTGCTCTACTCTTGGATTCCTGGAGGCCATCTTAGTGTTGGTAAGTGCCGCAGATTTACTTTGCCTATTCACTGCCTTCTTCTTAACCCTTGGCTGGTGGACAATTGTGTTTACATGAACCCGTTTTGTATGGGATGGTCTGACAACTCTGACAGTACCCCCTCTCAAAGTGCTTTCTCTCTGCTGGGGCTTATCTGGAAATCTTCTGTGGAATTCTTGAATTAATCGAGGGGCATGAACGTCTGAAGATAACTCCCAGGATCTTTCCTCAGGTCCATACACCTTCCAATCCAGCAAAAAGTACAATCGTCCCCTCTGAATCTTTGAATCTAAAACTTGCTGCACCTCAAATTCTTCTCCTTTCTCAGTTTGGATTGGCTTAGGGGGTTTGTTCATTCGCAAATCCTTGGTCACATTTTTTAGCAAAGAGACGTGGAATACCGGATGAACTCGCAACCCTTTGGGTAATTTCAGCTGATAGTTTACCGTACTCTTCTTTTTCTCAATCAAATAGGGACCTACAAACCAGAATCCACTCTCCTGGACTTAGGTCCTTGGCTTGTTCTTGCTGTGTTGTGGGTGCAACTTCTCCAACCTGATGAGCCACAGAACACACCGCATCAGCCAATCCTTAGCAATATTCGAGCACTAGATCATCAGTTATATTCATCAGTTGATTTGCTGGGACTAAGGGCTGCCTCATTGCTTTCCCAATATTCACTTCATGGGGCGATAATCCAGTCTTTTTATTTGAAATATTTCTCAGGCTCATAAAAACCAAGGGAGAATCCTCTGGCCATTTCAGTGCTGTGGATGCACATAATGTTGACAATCTTGGCTTAATAGTGCCATTAATTTGCTCGACCACGCCTGAAGCATTACTAAAATATGTTCTTCTATGTGTTTCTTAATTTAGCAATTCATAGACTATCATTTTGTCTTGTTGGATATGCTTCTACCCAACGAGAGAACAAACAAACCACAATGAACACATATTTTTTTCAGACCATTACATGGGGCAACTTGTTTGCAGTTGGGTAAATGATGCTGCTGCTTTTCCGCTTCGTCCCCAGCTGACAACTGTCTTTTTCCTTGCATTTTGCGGCTGGCAAATTGTACCCTTTTGACAAAGACTTTCTGCAATGACCCTGAACTTTGGATTGAGACAAGACTGCTTAAAAAGGCTGATCAAAGCATCGCTCCCAACATGTGTTAATCCATAATACACCCTTGCCATCTGTGATAGCAGGCTATCTGGAATTATTAGTCTCCCATCCGTGTACACCCACACTTCATCCTCTGTTCTTCGTGTACAGCATGCTTTAATCCCTGTTTCCTTTTCTTCTTCACTAGCTTCCTCTTGCAACTATTTAACCTCTTGACATGTTTGCACAGAAGAGAACATTAGATAACAATTAGTATCAGATTTTTGCTTTGAAATTGAATTTTGAGCCCAAAATCTTGCAACTTGATCTGCATATTTGTTACCGCTCGTCACTAAGTCATTTCCAAAATACTGTGCCAAACATTTAACCACTGAAATTTCTTTGGGCAATTAGAATGCAACCAACAAATCCTTCACATTTTCACTGTTTCTAATTGGCGAACCCGAAGATGTAAAAAAATCCACGGTACATTCACAATTGTCCAAAATCATGCACCACCCCAAAACCATATTGACTATCCGTTAATATTGTTACTATTTTTGCCAATTATAGTAGTTATGTGTAACTGGTTCAAGTCACCAGCTCAGAAGTTAGTGCTGAATTTATTACCTTTAAGAATGAAGCTTCAAGAACCATAGCCAGTGTAAAAACTGTATAGGAAGCATGAAGAGTACCCTTTTCATCTCTCAAGCAGGATCCATCCACAAACATAAAGCTATCAGATTCTGGTAATGGTATAACTTTTATATCTGGCCTTGGCTTTGTACACAGTTCAGTCACATCCAGACAGTCATGATCTGATTTATCCCCCAATTCCTCATAATTTGGACTTGGTAACAATGTAGCTGGATTCAGATGTGTACATCTTGTCACAGTCACATTCTCTGATCCCAGTATCACTATTACATATCTTGTCAATCAACTGCTTGTAAGATGTTGTGTTCTCGTTTGTGTTAACAAAATCTCAACAGAATGTGGTACATACACTCTCAAATGAAGTCCCATCACAATTGATTCACCCTGCTCCAAACTCACACAAGTAGCATGTACTGCTTTCAAACATCCTGGCAAGGCTACCGTCCAAAGTAGCAGAGAAGTATGCCGCTGGATAGCATGCAATTCAATGCGTTTGCATTAGGACTGAAAGTGCACATCCATCTTTTTCAAAACAGAATAGCGCAAAGTCGTTAATATAGGCTGACATTCCTCATGCAGGTGCTCGACAATGGCTGTCTTTCAACTCTACAAATACCCTAATGCATTCTTCATCCAGTTCAGTTTGATCGGCCACATCTTTATGTGTCAATCTCTGTAATGGCATAGCTATCAGTGAAAAGCCACTGATCCACTGTCTGTAGTATCCAACCACACCCAAGAACATCCAAACTTCTTTCTGTGTTCTGGGAGGACCCATTGGCAAGATCACAGGATGCTCCCATCACACAGGCGGGCGCTTGGCGCATTTGTGGCATTGCGGCCGGCAGTGCTGAAAAAGGCAGGTTGTGCCTTTCAATGCACAACGTGACAGGCACCACGCGGTACCTACCACATTGTGCATTGAAATGCAAGAGGGTACCCCCATGTGCACCCCGCAACAGGCCCCCGCATGCAAACACCGGATGCCTATTGCCTACATCGTAATGTGGCTGGCGTTGTCTAACAGACACCGCCACCATATTGTACCCTTTTCCGCCTGGTCAACTTGTCGACTGAGCGGAAAAGCGGCGGACGGTCTTTCTATCCACCGTGGACCCCCAGCCATAGTAAGATGGATGGGGGGCTCTTTGCTGCAAGGACAGCAGGTGGATTGCCCCCGCCTGGCCGGCGATGACAACCGCTGGCCCGGCGGGGGCAATCCGCCCGCCATCCTAATGGGGCCCTAAGTCTCTATTAAACAAGTTTACTGGACTCATAATAGACACCACAAAAAGATGCAAATCCCTAAATTCTCTAATGTGTACCTTCATTAGTTTTAATTAGCTGACTTAAAACACCTACAAATTTGGATAGTATCTTGAGAGGAGAAGGTTTGGGATTTCCATAGTTCTCACAGTGGAACAGGTAGCACCAGTGTCTGCAAGGAATGTAACACATTACCTTCAAGTTTTCCATCCACAAAAGGACTACACCGATCTACCTCTAATGATACGCCAAGCACCCACTCTTCCTCCCCCCTCAGGCACCGTCATTGAGATATATCTGAATCACTCTTGTAGCACTCCAACCAGTACTGTGAAGCCATTTGTACTTTTGATTATTAGCATCTTTTTACTCCCATATGAAAACCCGCACTGCACTTTTGTACCTGAGCATTCACATTACTTGGCATTAGAACTTGTGGTATCTGTACCTGTGTAACTACCTGTTGTTTTTGGTTCCTGTTCACTTCATTCTGCATTTGCTGATTAAAATTCTTATTCATTCCATTATTTTCTAGGAAAATCCAGTGTCCAAATTTTTGGCACGCATGACAAGGATATTTCTTTTTCCTTTTGTCCTTATTACCTCTACCTCTACCCTTTTCTTGAGTAAGAACAACTCCATTCATCATAACACCTCCCATGTTAGAAATCTGATCATTTTTAAAATTTTATTCTGACCCTTTCCTTGAAAACCAGTTTGAGGTTAATCCACAAAATTAAGCATGGGCGGAAAATCCGTTTCGCTCGCGGATTTTGCGGATTTTCGGTCAATTCGCAATCCGCGAGATTCGCGAATCTCCCGCAAAATCCGCAAATCCGCGAGCAGCGGATTTTATGGCTTGCTCGCACTGTTCGCGTGAGTTCGCGGCTTCCCAGTACAACTTCGCGCCCCGCGAATAAGCGCTAAATTGCAGAAATACGATCTTAGCAAAACTGAAACTACTTACCAGGTTCAAAAGTTCAGGCTCATCATTAGTAGCCATTTCCTGTAGTGCTTCCTGAGGGGCCCCTCCAGAGTTCAGTTGCCAGTTGCAACTATTATGTGACCCTGCTCTGAACCTCAGAATAGTTACACATATGCCACAAAGGTCCTGAATTACAGCTAAGGGAGACAAGCAGGAGCCAGGCTGGAAGTTCAAATCCATTAATCAGCCCCTAATTAATTATTGTCAGTTGGGGCAGGGCAGGTGTTGTAACTAATTTTGCAACAATGAAAGCACTTAGCAAGTGCAAAAGATCACTAATCAGGAAGCACTAAGGAAGCAGGTGCCAGCTAAAAAAATGTTCTGTGACACATTAATCAGCCCCAAATTAATTCAGGTCACTTGAGGCAGGGAAGGTGTGCTTTGCTTTGCCACAATAATGTACACTGACTGGACAACTAGAGGGTGCTGTGATGAAACAGAGGGTGGCATGGGTGGGCCAGAGGGTGGCATGAGTAGTCAGAGAGTGGCAGTGGTGACAGAGAGTGGCAAACACAAAAAAAAAAATCCGCAAATTCGCGAGAATTCGCGGATTTTGCGGATTGCGAGTTCGCAAATCCGCAAAATTCGCGAACGCGAGATTCGCAAAATTCGCCCATGCTTACACAAAATGTCTACCTTTCTGTGCTGCTTTCATTTGTGGCCATATTAATGTCTCCTTCAATTTCTTGTGTCTTGATTCAATATCACCGCGACAATATTTTGCATATCTTAGTATTTCATCTACAGTTTTATTTTGCCAACAAATCAAATGTTGTTCTACCATTTTACTAATCTCCGGTTTCAAACCAAACACAAATTTGTATACAAAATGTCCCATATCTTTGTCTGTGTGCTCTCAAAACCACTACACTGTTTAAACACCTGTAAAAGCCTCTCATAATAAGCATGTACTGATTCTTTAGTCTCCTGAGTCGTTCTGTCAATTGTTACCCAAGCTTTCTCTTTTGGTGAAATCTTACTCTTCAAGTAAGTACTTACTTGATTATATGTTTTCATCACTTCATCTGATGGGGCACATTCCTTGCATCTCTTGGATATTCATCTTTTGGCCAATCTATCACAATCTTACACTTATTCCACAAATCAGCTGGAACCACATTATCAAACACCCCACCCAAATCTTTCAACTTTTACAAACCACTCTACTTGTTTGTATCATTCAACTAGTTTTTCTCTCAATCTGGGAAACTCATTTGTAAAAGACTATAGATCTTGCCTTGACCATGGAACCTGAAAATATCCACCTCCTGGTGCCTCTCTCATTGGATATATAATGTCAGTCGCTGCATTTCCTGTCCCTATCTCCCTTACAGGATACTTAGGTGATGCTCCTTTATTTGCAAGCATTTCTTCTTTCTTTTTAGCCCATCTGCCTTTCCAACGTTTCAATTCCCCTCAGCGTTTCAAGGTATTAATCAACTTTTCAATTTGCAACCTTTTATCTGAAGCATTCAGACTCTCTAAATCTTTCTCACTAAAATCCAATTCATATGTCTTTTGCAAAGCCTTTGATTTCTGAAGATCAACTCCATAAGTCTGTGCGACTTCAAAAAACCTTTCATGAAGACTCTTCGCTCTCATTGTAATATTATTAGACAAAAAAACAACTCTTCTTCCTCAATCTCTCTAGACTAATTGTACCTAGAATAATTTCTTCAAAATCTGCTTTTAATCTGCTCATATCCATGTCCATATTTATTTTAAATCCATTCATCTAACTCTTCAGGTGATGGTCCTACGGAACTCCTGTAATAGGTGTCACTTCTCTCACATTCTGCACTGATATTTTAGGTTCTATTTGACCATTTCACTTTAGGGATTTCACTGGTCTTTCTGTAATAACAATCAATATTCCTGTCCCATTTATTCCAACACCATTAGTAACCCTATCATCATCATCATCATCAGTTAGTCTTCATTCGATAATTTACAATCATAAAAGACACAATACATACATAAAAGTGTCAATAAAAGGGATAACACCCTAAAAACCATACCCTATCATTATTAACAGATAATGCAAAAGCATACACTTGTTAGATATTTTGACCCTCACTATACAATGGAACTATGGGGCCATTCATCACTGGAACTGATAAAACGTCTGCATTTATAATCAATTGAGCCTTTGTGCCAAAGCATCTTTCACTTTACTCTTTTCATTTGTACTTCTCGCTTGCGAAGGCTGAGGAACCTCAATTTGAATCAAAGGAGCATTTAGAGTAGTTCTTTCCTGCTCTTCCAGATACGGTGGAGGTCTGTTCAACAACAACTCATCATCAATTTCATTTGAATCTGGATCTGTACTTTCCACATTATTCTTTTTCTCTTTACATTTTCCTCCAGTCTGATGATAAACTAAAACATCCAGATATAAACCTTCACCTCCTGTGATCACATCTCTTCTCCATTTTTCTTATCTCAGTATCCCATTTTGTCTCAGAATATCTACTCCCAGTATTTCTATATTTGTTTGCAGATCTGTCTCTTTGTCTCTTATACGCTTCATGTTCCCATTGCTCAAGTGCTTCCTACTGCATAGGTCTAAGATTGGAGTTAATTGATTCATCTGATATCTCAGATTCTAAAAAACCTCACATTAAAATACCATGTTCTGGAAATGCCATATTCCCATCTACTTCCGTATACTTCACCCAATTCTTCAACCATGTACATGTATGAAATCCTCGTTTTAATGACGTAGATGAAGCAGGTGTATCAGCAGGCGGTCCAGGAATTCGCTCTCTACAGACTATAGGCTCATCCATTCTAAACAAAGTCCTAATCGTGTTAAATAACTTTATTCTATTTCTATTGCTACCCTAATACTCAAACAAACTAAAGAAAAACTCTTCTGTACTTCCTCACTCTTTATTGGTTCACGCTTTCTAATACCAGCACGACTCACACCAACCAACCAATAGTAAAACAACACTCTTTTGTGATGATTCGCACTAGCTGACCAATGCCAGCGCTGTTATCCGGGGTGTCAGTATAACTACTACTACTGACCCTCTCTTTACAAAATATTTCAGCAGTAGAATACAAACCTTTCTCAAAACAAAACAAGTTTAGAAAACAACATTTAACAACCCTGCTTTGTCTGCCCCACTAAAAAAAAGACATAGAGTCAATCAAACAAAGAAATTCTTTCACTTCCAGTGGAATATCGACAAGCTTTACTCCACTCTCAGTCAAGTGAAACATTCTCAGGACTACTTCAGCTGAACTTTCTAAAGGTACCCAATTAAATCCCCACTATACTAACTTCAAAGTTCTCTATGCAATATTAAACAACCTTGTTTATTTGCTTAATATCACACCAGCAGACAATGCAATTCTCAGTGTATGCCACACTATTCCTCTGCCCATTAGGCTAATACCATCCCGGGATCTTACGCAACTCTGCACTCATCTTTTCTTGCAGGCAACACAGTGCCTCAATGAAGCCACAGGTATATGTCACACCACCCACGTAGCACAGAAAAAGACCCCAAGCACAGCTGCTACAAGGGTACCCCTAACCCTCATGACCACCTAATGCAGGGCAGGGCTACACTTAGACCGACAACAAGGCAGTGGTGGGAAATGCCTAGAAGAAGTGAATTCTTGTCATTAGGAAAATGTATGTTGTGAGTGTAAACAATTGTCAGTCATGGTGGCACTGCAGAGTAAGGTGAATGCACAGCATATTGACTTTAGCAAAGAATTTAGTACCTACTTTCCACCATAGACTCCCTCACAGAGACCATTACAGCATTTAGTTGTGTCCTCTGTGTTGATAGCTTTTCACAAAAACATCAGCACTGGGACATGCTTGCCAGTATCAAGCGCTATGGCAGATTGGCAGAGATACTGCCCACATCCAACAGTGTATTCCCATGCCACACAATCTGCATTAAGGGTGAGTAATCATGCTAGAATTTTTAGTTTTACCTACGGCTGGAACAGGTAAAGACTGTTCCGAGATTACTACAGACTATACAAAACCCTTCTGGGAAAATGAAAGTGAGTAGGAATCTAGCATAAGTGTCGGAGGTTCATACGGAGGTTCATATGGGGCAGCATAGTTGATAGTTGTTGCAGTAGGGAGTCTGCAGGGCCTAAGGGCAATCAGAGAAACAAGGATCACTGCGAACAAAGGACACAAAATTAAGTGAAACAAAAACTGTATATCCTCCACAAGTTTCTTTAGCTTAATGCCACATTCACTGAAAGATGTTTGTACCTCAAAGCGTCTGCAAGAAAAATGTCAGCTGTCCCTATCCTCATTAGTTAAAAAGCATCCATCTTATACAGGCACCTCCTACAACTTTTGGGTAACTTTCTATTATCCCAGCTGCTTTCTTCGACTCCTTTCTCCACCTCCTTCTTCACACGGTAAACTTCCCACATGTCCTAGGTGCCATCTCAGTCTCCTATACGAATCCATCTCTTCTTCATTATCACATTCTTTACCAGGCCCATCTATCGACTAAACAATGCTCCCAACCCTAAACTAACAATGTCTTGTCCACCTGCACTGGGAACACAAATGCATTCAGCATTTCAGTTTACAAGCAAAAAGCAATTTTAAATGGAAGCCAGGAGGCAAATGAAACACAATTCAGGCCTATTGATAGGCTAACGTAACATCACATGGGTTTCAATACAGGTTCTCTGTGACTCATAAAATGCACATGAGTGTAGACTAAGGGTGGGCGTAAAATCTGTTTCGCGGGCGAATTTGCGGATTTTCCTCGATTTCGAGATCCGCGAATCTCGCGAAATCGCGGTAAAATCTTTTTGTTGTTTTTTATCCTTTTTTCACCCTTTTTGTTTAGTCACAAGATGGCTGCGAACACATTTTGGTTTGGAGTGTTGGCAGCTTATCAGAATGAAGCTTGTGCTTGGGAGGGTTTGCAAATCCTCCTCGGCCCTCAGATATCAATATTTTTTAATTTCTCAGAAACTACTGAACAGATTTACACCATTTTTAAAAAAGCACGCTTTCTGAACCAAGAGCTACCCTTTGCCAAATTTGGTGTAATTCCGTTCAGCAGTTCAGGCTGTAGCTTTGTCTAAAGTTTCCTATTGAAATTAACATGGAGAAAATTAAGGGTGGGCGTAAAATCCGTTTCGCGGGCGAATTTGCGGATTTTCCGCAATTTCGTGATCCGCGAATCTCGCGAAATCGCGGTAAAATCCGCGAATCAGCGGGGACGAATTTTCAGCCAAGCAAGGGTTACAGCAGCAGGTGCAAAAGTTGAACCTAATTTCTTTGTAACCTTTTACAAAAGGGTTACAAACAAATTAACTTCAACTTGGACACCTGCTGCTAATTGCTTCCTGGCGCCTCGTTGCCTACTTGCAACTATTCTCTGACCCTGCTCTGACCCTTGAAGCAGGGTCAGAGAATAGTTACAAGTAGGCAACGAGGCACCTGTCCAAGGAATTAAACCTCATCAGGAAGCACTTACAGATATAAAAAACAGGAAGAAGGGAGAGGATGGCAAATACACCCATTTTGAGTTGTCAGGAGGGGTTAAACTAAAAGAGACCTTTACAGCACAATTTTCATATGCATTTTGCTAAAAATAAAAAGCTGTATGTTCTGTAGGGGCAACTCAGGAATCTGGCCCTTCAGAGATCCGGCCTCTCTTTCTTTTTCTCGTTCTCTCTCTCCCTCTCTCTTTCTATCTATCTATCTATCTATCTATCTATCTATCTATCTATCTATCTATCTCTCTCTCCCTCTCCCATAAACGACTGCATGGGTAACTTCGCTATGCAAGCGGCTCGCGAAGACGCAAAAAACCCCGCGAACACGCAAAAAACCCCGCGAACACGGAAAAAAACAAAAATCTGCGAGTTCGCACAAATTCGCGAATTTTGCGGATCGCGAATTCGCAAATCCGCAAATTTGCGGATCGCAAATTCGCTAAATTCGCCCATGCTTAGTGTAGACTACTCATGATTATAGTGCTCTCCTATGGAACTGTTTAAAAGAAAAATGGAAGCAAATAATAAAGTGTAAAATTAAGCTTTTCCAATCCCCCCTCTGAATCAAGCCATCAACAATCTCCACATCTTATCAGATGTGCTATTAGATGGACCAATCTAAACTGTTGTGGTTGCATGTCATTTCTTTTTGAAATTTCCCAATTTCTTCAGGTCATGGTAATGCTCGCCTGTTGCATTCTCTAACCGCAGTTCACCCCATTATTGACTCTCTCCTTTCCTTTCTTGATACTTTCAGTGCACCTTCACCAAAATGAACAAGGTAAGCACATAAATGCCAACTATAAACAACAGTTTCAATATAATTCCAACTATGCCACTCGCCAAATTTGCAAACCACCTACCAATAGCACTAAAAAACATTTCTAACTGAATCCCAAACTCCTTTAGTTTCCAAACTATTTAGGTCCTGGTGAAGGAAATATCCTTTATGTATATTTACAGATCTCTATCTCAGGGATATAAGTGCAGCACTGCTGAACCTTTAGCATCTGATAGACTCGCCCTCTTTGACGAGCAGAAGGTCTAAAGCAAGACTGCTCTGCAAAACATTGATGCAATAGCAAGCATTTCCGCATTGATAGTTAACAATGATCCAGCTGTGTTAGTCAATAATTTATCAACTACACTAGAAAGTTTTCTAATCTTAACGTCATTTAGCTTGCACTCTTTCCAAGCTGGGTGATCAAAATCATTCACATGTGACATATTTGAAAATACCATTCACAGACAACAAGTTCTGCACCATTTACCGGGTAACTTGAATGAAGCATTTCACCAGCAAATGTAATATACTCCAGGTATCACCAGGCCTCTCCCATCCACATGCAACTTCCATGACCCATTGACTTCAAAGGTGTGATCACATTCACTCTTACTTACACATATATAGCTATAATCAGTCTGTTTGTGGTATGCATATAATCTATCTTTATGGTGCCAAACTAGGGATAAAGCCCCTGTCTCTCTGTGGTTTTGTGATCTTTTTCAACTTGTGTCCACTCCTGAATGTGAAATCCAACCTCAGTGTTAGCCACCCATGCTCTAAATCTTTCTTCCACGTAGTCAATAACTTTCTTCTCAATCACACTGAGGGCACTGAAGGTACAAGTTAGGTTATGTTGGTGTGCATATGCAGTATATCTTGTCTGTGGTGAAATTAAATATTCACCAGCAAATTCAGCTGTCTTAGCTTCCACATGCTTTTTCAGGTGCTTAAACAATGGCACCTCTGAAAGGAGTACATAAAAACTCAAAAAATAATACTCAAAATAATCCTTATTATAGAATACACTAAGAAGAAGACCACAGCTAATACCATACGTCAAAGGGAGGTGGTGGTAAGTTATGCCATCAGCTGCTGAAGCAGGTAACTGCAGACAGACATAACAATTCCTGCCCTCTATTGTGTCCACATACAAGTAAAGTAACCTAGCATAGGTGTTTAAAGAAAAATCTCCTCTAGAAAGAGCAATGTGTATATTTTGCCCTCCTAACATTACTAACTCTTCTCTAGGCTTGGGTGAGGGCGTATACTTAAACACATGCGACTCTCTTATACTACCTGCAGGCCTAAGACACAATACTACAACCAGCACTATTAATCCAGTTACTATTAAGGGTTATGGAGGTATACATTATGCATCTAAATCTTTGACTGAAATTATTAGTTTCCATTGTAGTTCAGGCTCAGACCATATTTAGTGAAGAAATTGCAGCTACAGGATTTAACCTGTAGTCTTCCACGTTTGTAAAGGCAAAAGAGTCTCTTGTTTAGAGTTCAGTTTACACACATGTATATACAGTACAGTTCTTTGTGAGACTTCCCTAACTCTGTGTTCTTCTAAAGGACTGGGTCCTTACATTTGTTCTTCTTCAACTTGGGCTTAGGTATTTTCTTCAAGCTCATAAGCAAAGTTCACAAAGTTCATTCAACATCTCTTATAAGTTCAATCCCTAACTCATATATGA
Organism: Lissotriton vulgaris; assembly: GCF_964263255.1. Lineage (NCBI taxonomy): Eukaryota > Metazoa > Chordata > Amphibia > Caudata > Salamandridae > Lissotriton > Lissotriton vulgaris. The sequence continues at coordinate 751,113 of NW_028252957.1, forward strand.
ACAACTGTAGCAAATCAGCTCTTGATTCTGCAATCTAGTCCGAAGACTGTTCCAGATTCAAATGAGTAAAAACAGTGTCATTCAAAATTAAGTTTTACAAGTCACTAAACCTTGGCGGAGAAGGAACGGCAAATGAGAGAAGAATATGCAAATCAGTCTCTGGAATCCTTACCAAAACGTTGATGATCAGCACTGATGTTCCAGAGTTTGTACTCCTTGGCATTGGCAGCTATGTAGATCCAGTAAGTAGGGACTTACCTCTGACAGGCACCCTCAGTGTCTTGGACTCTATATCACCTTCACTTTGCTCAAATTCAGACGTCTCTTGAACAGTTGCGAGCTCTGTATCAGGGGACAATTGCAGATTTCTCCTTGGCAGCACCTGTAGCCAGCCTTCTTCCGCTTACCGTTGACCCAGAGCACTAGTTCCCTTTTCAGAGATAGGACCTGGCTCCCATACCACCTCAAGACTAGCTATTGAAGCAACTCATCACACTTCGCCTTTCTGGTCCCACCTCGGTTTGCTCTAGGTCACTTTCAGATTCAACGTGTTTCCTCATAGCTTGGCTGACCCTCGTCCTTACCTCTAACATTACAGGCTTGGGAGGCATGCACCCAGTTCAAAGCTGTAGTCCTCAACAGAATTACATGGAATGGCCCATATCAGCAAGGTTCAAGACAGCTTTTCCTCGCATGCTTTTTAACAAGCACCCAGTCCCAGGGGGCAAGGTTGTGACACTGCTCTTGTGTTGTGTTGCAACCACGGCATCAACTTGATAAGGCGCAATCATCATCAGCTAGTCCTTTGAATAGTTGAGTACCAGATCGTCTGAGATATTTATAAGTTTGTTGACAGACAGAGCAGGTAGTCTCATAGTGCCCCCCCTTTGATGATCTCATGTGGCGAATGGCCAATGTTTCTGTCCGTGATGCCACAGAGGCTTATCATAACAAGCAGCAGGGCATCAGGCCATTTTTGGGAGGTTGAAGAACACACCTTGGCTAGCCTGGATTTCAAGGTACCATTAATTTGATCCACAATGCCAGAAGCCCCTGCCCGATAACTGCAATCTAACTTCTGCTCCACCTGTAAAGTTGCACACAGCAGTTTCATTATCTCATTATTAAAACAAGGTCTTTGGTCCGATTTCAAAATAGTTGGAGTTCCAAGTCTCGAAATGAGTCTCGAAATGAGCTTCCTCAACAATAATTTTGCCACTGAACGACTATCGCATCTCCTAGTTGGGTAAGTCTCAAACCAAAGAGAGAATATGCAAACCACAACCAAGATGTACATCAGCTCATTACAGACAGTCATTTCAACAAAGTGCAGCTGTATTCAGTTAAAAGGGCCCCCTGACTTTCCAATATGACTCAGGGTAACTGTCCGTTTTGCAACACTTATCTGTTGACAAGTCACACACCTGTGGCACAGAGCTTCAGCAATCACTCAAAACTTGAGTGAACGGGGTCTGCTGAACACTGTCATCATTGCATCCCTTCATACAAATGTTGGTCCATGGATATGTCTCGCAAATGGATGTAACAAGCTATTTGGTACACAGGTCTCTCAACAACAAAAACCCATATGTCATCTTATCTTTTTCCACATCAGGCCCTGACCCATCCAGCTTGCTCTTTCTCAGAAACCTCCACTTGCAACCAATTCATCCCATACCAATTATTGTCAACTGTCAACAACAGATTGAGATTCTTCTCATCAACTTGCTCATTTACATATTCTCCATTGAAGGTACAGGCTTTCAGAGTACAATAGCATGCAACCTCATCGGAATATCTGTTTACGATAGTAACACAGTTATTTCCGTTACAATGAGCAGGGCATTTGACCACAACCACCTCTTGAGGCAATCAAAGAACCCTTAACAGTCTTCTCACCACCTCCCCATTTCTGATGGGGGTTCCTAAAGAGGGCATGAAACCCCCCTGAGACCACAATTGTCCAAAGTCCTGCAACACATGGCAGCCATACTTTCCATCAGAAAAATAGTCCATCTCAGAAACCCAGCATGCGGGTGTGAAGATAATCAGCTCAGCTACATATGGGAAGGATACCCTTGTAAACAGACAGCTTCCCCCCGGTGACATTACGGACAGTATAGGCTGCCATTAGATGCCCTTCATGATCAAATAAGCACAAACCATCTACGGACAAAGGTTGGTCAGCCTCCAGTAGAGGTTTGTCAACAATATCAGGAAGGGGCTTGGTGCATAACTCCATGACATCAAGATAATCATGTTCTCTATCGGGCTCACCCCATCACTTTCTGGCAAGGGCAACAAAGTATCAGGTGTCAGTGTAGAACAGCTCTTCAGGGTGGTGTTTTCAGCAGCCAGTATAACCTGCTCATAACGAGTAAGCCTACTGTTTGTGAGATGCTGCGTGCGTGTTCCAGTAAGTAGTAAGCAAAAATTCTACTGAGTGAGGAACATACACCATGAGCAAATGACACTTCACAATGCTTTCACACCTCTCCGAACGGACACCTTTTGCAGCAATGGATTTGAGATCTCTGGACAACACAGATGATACTGGATCTAAAGTAGCTGAAAAGTAAGCAACTGGCCTGAGAGTGTGCAGACCTGTCTTTCATAACAAAAAGAGTGAAAACGCTTTGTTTTAATCAGGCATTCCCAGCGCTGGAGCAGGGCAAAGGCTCTCTCTCAGCTCCAGAAATGCACTCAAACAGTCATTATCCTAAGGTACTGGATCAGACACATCCCTGTGTCAGCCTCTGTGAAGGTTTGTCCATTAGGGAGAAGCTGGGTATTTTCTGGTGACAGTACCCCACCATTTTCAGAAACATCCTAACCTCTTCCTGTGAATGTGGTGGATTAATCTGCACGATCACTAAAATTCTCTCTTGTGACAACTTTCTGACACCTTTTGCAATCTTGTGCACTAAATATAGAACTTCCTTCAGACAGTACCGTAGCTTATTCGGGCACACTTTACGTCCATTTTCAGCCAGATGGTTCAACAAAGCAATTGTATCAGTGCGGCACTCGTGCTGAGTATTTGATGCAATAAAAAGGTTGTCCATATACTTTATCAGGACTGAGTTTCAGGATATAACTGAGTACTTCACTATTTTTTACTGCCTCTGAGGAAGCACCAAGGATAGTTTTTGACCGTCTAAGAGCGAAACATGCCGACCTGACCATTTCAGTTACAGAGGGCACATTACAGCCCAGAGACGTAACACACAACCTTTTGTTTTTTTTAGCATAGCAAAGGGACTAACAGGGTAATAAACCTTTTCACCTTTAGTACCCTTTAGCCTTTTTTAACTTTTTCTCACACACACATTCACTTTGCACATAGGACCCACTCCCCTTACACACCCGCATTCATCAAACGGCTGTTCTCTTAAAAGATCTCTGCCAAAGTGACACTTTAGGGTACCCGTTGGGCATTGCAGCACCGGCCCAACGAGGAGCAAATGCCCGATGATGAAGCATAATTGAACAAAAAAATGCCAGTACTGTCTCACTTTTTTAATACATCCTAAGAACCATACGAATTATACACTATGGCACAGTGACATGGTTATGTCTGAGTGAATCTTTTGTTTGATGTTTAGATTTTTCTTTCACAAAAAGGACGTTTGGTTATTAATTCACCAACTCATTATACATTACAAGACCTCCTATACACAATATATAATTTTGCACAATATTTACAAACAGACCTTTATACAATTACAAAAATATAGATTTATTATATTCAAAAACCCAATCGTACTCTCATACATGCACAGCCATTCATAACTCAATACACATACACACTGGAATTGAAATATTCACAGTAAGCCATACAAAATACATTCCTATCAATAAAGTTTTGTTGAGAAAGTTTTAAGTTCTACTCCTTTTGTTTAGATGACACAAATTGTCTACGCGTTTCGAACTCACACGAATGGGGGAGTTCTCATCAGGACAAAAAAGCTGTGAAAGGAAAGGAGAACAAAATCCTTTCTATTAGGAACATGACTGTAATTATGGTCGCCTAGCTCCAACCTTCATCACTCAAGCTTCCTTCTCTTACCTCTAAAGCTTTAAAGATAGTTGTGGGTTGTGCACTAACCCAACTGGAAACCAAATTAGTCAACGGAACAACAGACCTGTGTAAAAAATGAACCAATCAGTGCCAAGTATACTGTATTGATGTCAAACTTAGGGTGGATTCTTGCTAAAGGACTTACTTGTGATAACGGAGGACTGTATTACACAAGTGCAGCCTGTCCTGTAAAAAGTAAGTGGGTTGTCACTGCCTGATTCATACCAAAATTGTACACTACTCGTATCATAGGAACAAGAGTTACTGGCGCTTACTTGTTATTTGATGGCTGGTATTCCGTAAATGATTCATGGAGGGCGCGTAGACTCTGTAATGAGGTAATATGGGAAGTAAGTAACCCGTTTATATACACGAGTTGACTTCACTCCCTGTAGATTACAAATATCGATCTTACCTAATAGTACAGCATTTTTTCAGACCCGCTTGGTTCAGAGGGGCACAATTTCTTTGATGCAGTGTAGGGATTCAATCTGCCCTGAAAGAAGGGGTGAATATGTGGTCAACCGGTTTAAAGGGAGGGACTTAATTATCAATCTGTTGGAAACAAGCCTTCCTGATTTCTTCAAAGCAGCCGTCTGCACTGGGATTCACAGAGGGCGGGCGGACTCTAGAAAGGGAAGTGGGAGGAATTTTAGTATGTTTCCTAAATTCGTGTCGTTTTCTAGCGCAACAACCGCTTACAGAGTGAAGATGCCCAGGCTGTCCTTACCTAATTCCGACAGCATTTTGGCTGACCCGCTTCACTGGTATGGCCACAGTTCCACTCGCGTTGTGTCAAATGCTGGAACCGCGCCTCTTTTTGTGCCAGACTTCCTGTGCTGAAAAGGCTCATGAGAATTATAGTCCCGATCCATTAAATGTGTTTCTTTTCTGTCAGCAAAACGAGATAAAGCAAATCCACTTGGGGACAGATAATTATAATAGTTACTTGAATATTATCACACTCGATTCTGGTAGTGGTTGGAAATTAGAATTTCGATCGAAAAAGTCGAATTATAAAATTCTTATATGTTACTTGGCAGAGTCTGTAATGGTAAATTTCTTATTTAGGGATTATGTTGTCAGTTTGATGAGTGTCCATGTAGAGTCCCAGAGTGGTCGGCAATTTTGGATTGGGAATGACGGCAGACCTCCAGTTGGGGTCCATAAAGTTGATTTTAATTGCTTGTGCACTTGGCACGAAGTTGTCTATTCATGAAGCATTACACATAGAAGTCTCAAGATACGCTTTGTCTTAGTTGAGTTTATATATTTCAGTGAGCTCATTGAGTCCATGCGTTGCAGCATTAAATATAACAATAAGCATTGCCTCACGTTTGGATAGCTTGAGTTCCAGATCTCCTCCTCTTATGTCTTTCTCTACTTTCGAGATCACTGTCCACATCAGGTCTGAATCCTTGTGATTATGTAGGCGCCAATAGTTGACCAATGGGGCTGTTAGCACATTTTTATTGATTCTTGATTTATGTTGCTGGATGCGTGAACGGACTTCCTGATTGTTTTTACCGATATAGATCAGGCCACATGGGCACTTGATACTATAAACGACATATCTTGATTTACAGTTAGTAAATGCCTCATGCTTCCATCCTATGTTGTTGTGACTGAAAAATGTCCCTTCAACAGTAGTACTGCAGCAGTTGCACGAGCCACATTTGTGGTGTCCTTGAATCGGTGGTAAGCTTAGCATTGTTCTTAAATCCATGGAGTTTTATTGCGGTAGTGCTGCTCGTATAAGTTGATTGGCAATGCTGGTGTTTTTTCTAAAGGCAAAGAGTGGTTCCTTAGAAAATGCCTCATTTAGATTTTTTAATAGATGCCAATTATTTTTCACCACTTTCTTCAGTACGTTTGAGTTGGGACAAAAGGTAGAGACAAATACCAATATTTCTGATTCTTTTTTCTCTCTTCTCTCCAAGAGGCATTCACGTGGGGTCCACCATGCCCTTTTCATAGATTTCCTTAATAGTTTCTTTGGATAGCCACGGAATCTCAAGTTGGTTGTGAGGGTTTCAGCATGCTTTTTGTATTCTTCCCTGTCATGACAGTTACGGCGAATCCTAAGATACTGTCCGTACGGCAAGTTATCCTTAAGACTGCGTGGGTGGTTGCTTTTATAGTGTAATGCTTTGTTGCGGTCAGTTGGCTTCTTATATAGAGTTGTAACAAGACCGTCCTCATGCGGATAGATATCAACATCCAAAAATGGCATTTTGTCTCTGGAGTAGTTGATACTATATTTGATGGTAGCTGTTTTGTTATTGATCCAATCAAAGAATTTCAAAAGATCAGCTTCAGTCCCTGTCCATATGAAGAAAATATCGTCGATATATCGACTCCAATTTTCTACCATTGTCCATATTGATTATTTAGATACATAAAATGTACCTCATATTTGGACATGAAAAGAATTTCTAATTCCGGAGCAAATGGACAGCCCATTGCTACTCCGCTTGTTTGTAGATAGAATTCTCCATCGAAGCTGTAATAGTTTTTTTGGAGCGCAAAAGCAGCGAGTTTTAGAATGAAAGAGGTAGGGATTCTGTGTGGTCTCTCTCTTTCATCCAGAATGGACTCCAATACGTACAGTCCTTCATCCTGTGGGATCTGAGTGTAGAGGGACGTGATATCCATTGTCACCATCCAAAATTTGTCCTTATCAAATTTAATGCATGCTATTTTTGTTAATAAAATCTGTTGTGTCTTGAATCTATGATTTTACTGTTGGTAGAAATGGTTTCAAGAAAAAATCAACGAATTTAGCCACAGGTTCTATTAGAGACCCGCAGCCCGACACTATGGGCCGTCCTGGTGGTGTTTTCTCATTTTTTTGTATTTTAGGCAATACATAAAAAAGTGGTGTTCTAGGATGTTTACTCTTCAGGTATTCTGTTTCTTTCTTACCTAGGAAGCCCTCATTATAGCCTTCATCAATGATTGCATGTAGTTCTCCTTTGAACTCACTTGTGGGATATTTTTTTAATTTTCGGTAGCAAGTGGTGTCTTCTAGTTGTTTTTTAACCTCTGCGATGTATAAGGATCTATCCCAAACTACAATTGAGCCACCTTTGTTGGCTTGTTTAATAACAACCAATGTGTCCTTTTTCAGATTAAATAATGCTTCTGGCTCCGTTTTAGTGATATTGTGTTTGATCCAGTTTTTTTTGGTTTCCATGTCCGAGATTGCGGATAGAATTGTCTTTTCGAAAGTGAGAACCTCTTTAGGAACTTTGTTTGGCGAGGGACAAAATGTTGATTTATTTTTTAGTCCAGTTGTCTCCATTTGTGCATTAAATGGGTTGTCCATGAAATAGAATTTTAGTCTTACTTTACGACATAATTCTAGCGCCTCTGTCTTAAGTTTGACAAAGTCTGTGCGTTTAGTTGGAACAAATGTAAGGCCCTTACATAGCACACTTTCTTCTACTGGTGTTAGAATTTTGGAAGATAGATTGAATATCGGTGAGACTATCAGTTCTTGTAATTTTGACGTCTTGTGGACATTTCCAATGGTTGGTATCTGCTCTTTCCTCGAGGTTTTGTCTGGCTACGTCCCAAGAAAGAGGACGTTTGTCCCTGTTGGGGTTGATGGAATGATCCTCTTCGATTATTGTTCCTCCTTGGTTCTGGGGTTTCACTTTCACTGTTGCTTCCTGACGATGATGTATCAGAAATTTTGATAAATTTGGTTTGAGACCTTCCCTGATAGTCCTGGAGGTATCTGCGGGACTCTGGTCTTGAGTAAAAGTCTTGTTGTAGAAACGGATATACCTTTTCTAGATTAATTTTTTTTTGATCCTTCTCAAATTGTGCAGTTTTTTGGTTTATAGTATAGTCTCTAAACTCCCCAATCTCCTTCTCAACTTTTTCAAGTAAGGATTTAGAATCAGTAATTAGTTGGTTGGTAGAAATAGAGTTTTCCAGCAGTCCTATTTCCTCAAGTTGTTGTTTAGAAAGTCGTTGGGCCGTTTCAACGGTCAGGACCATTAGATCACGGCTACACTTTGTTTCAATGTAGCTGTAGCCCTTTTTGTAAATTGGGTCCTCTGTAAAAATGATAGGAACGTTCTTAATCTGTAGACCACCTGGGATAGTTCCGGCTCTAAGATGTTGTAGTAAAAAATGTCCGTGGAGATCTGTACGGATTTGTTTTTTCTTGAGACGAATTAGTTTGTCTGTTTCATTTTGGTTTTGAGCAGAGGTACTTAGGGCCATATGTATCAAGCCTTTTGTGAATCGCAAAGGCCGAAATTCGCCGAATTTCTACCTTTGCGAATCGCAAAAGGCTATTTTGCATGATTTGATATGTATGAAACAATCGCATCTTAAGGAATCGCAAATACTTGCAATTCCTTAATTTGCCATAGCATTTAAGGAATCCCAACTTTGCGATTCCTTAAATGCTATGTATGAAGCTCTTAAGAATTGCGATTTCAGGTTTAGAAATCGCAAATTACCACCAACTTGTAGTTGGTGATAATAATGCGCAATTGTGCATTTGTGAGGGTGGCATATGATGCACATACATGCCAATTGGGCATGTATGTGCGCCATATGCACACACATGTAATTTACAGGGCTGCAGCAGGGTGTCCTTGAGACACCCCTGCACCCTTGCAATAATTCTCAAATTGCGATTAGCAAATTGCGAATTCGCAATTTGAGAATTATTTGGAAATCATTCCTATGGGCCTCCTGGCCCATAGGAATGCATTGGAAATTATTCCTTAATTACGAATTCACAAAATGCGAATTCTCAATTAAGGAAGCTTAAGGAATCGCTAACAAAAAGCAATTTTCTTCATACATACCATTTTGCGATTCCTAAATAGCGATTCATTAAAAATCGCTATTTAGGAATTGCAAAACGGAACTATGATACATATGGCCCTTAGAGATGCAGAAGCGAATAATGGGGGAGCAGCGAGAAGGTTTGTTATATGTTCCTCACTGTAAGATAGAGTTTCTTTTTCAGACATACTCACAAACAAATACTTTTTGTGTGACAAACTGAGGCCTACAACACATAAAGCCAACAAATACAAATTCACAAAATCCACAAGTTCCCGGGCGCAGAAGTCCAATTCAATGCTAATCCTGTTCCTACAAGTACTATTCACAACAAGTTTCCACTTGGAAAACCACACAGGCCTGGTGCCTGCTACTAACCACAAAAAAACCACCATTGGGTCTGGGCCTCCAACAGCAAGGCTGAGCCACAAATTATAATTGAAGAAAAAAATGCCAGTCCTGTCTCACTTTT
>NW_028252958.1:0-13000 GCF_964263255.1 Lissotriton vulgaris
CACAGTTCTCCAGGTGTCTTGAATTCAATGTTTTCAATATTTCCATTTGCCTCTCGTAGAAATTCAAGTAAGTCTTCCCAGCCATACTCGGCACAGCTCAGAGTGAGGAACCATGTCGGAGTTCCTAAGTTCCTCAACATACATTTTAAATCACCATGACGACGGTACCAGTACTCATTAGTACCACGCTGACACGCCATGAGATTAATTAAGTGAGAATCCAAAATACTGTCTTGGACATTGACTTTATGCATAAAGTCACTTGCCGAGATGTTTCGCATCTGTATACCACTTTTTAAGATGTGGTTCACTGCATATGACAGTCCAGACAGATCGCTTTCAAACAGGAGATGAAACAAATAGGGAATGCATTGACGAAACCTAGCATCTTCTGCATACAATCGTAAAGTCCGGTATTCAGACGCAGGAATTTGACGAGGTCGCTCATCATATCTTCCTCCTTGACCTGTGGGAAATAGCTGTGGGAAACACCGAGCTTCCAAACTTTCCTCCCAAACACTAATGGGACTCCCTTTGGCTTGTTTCATTTGAAACAACTCAATAGCATTCCCCATGACTTCCTTGGAATGCAAAGGATGAACACTATAATGTTCATATATTTCTTCACTATTAGACACCTCTACTTTCTCAATTTGGCCAGCACACAAAACGCTATCCTCTTCATCACTTACTTCCTCTTCTGCAACATATACATTCTTATAGTACTTATTATTTTTCTTCAAATACAAAGTTGCATTTTTCACTTTCCTAACATCCACTAAATCTTGCCATATTTTCTTATTCTTTGTCGGAACCCCATTAACCAAGATAACCAGAGGTTCCTCTTCCACTTTCTCAACTCCAATTGTGTTAATGTTTTTGTTCAAATCTAGAGGCAAATAAACAACTCTTCCCTTTAATCCTCTCTGTAAATCTGCTGGAGGCAACTTCCCTGTCTTGGGCTCCATTCTTACAATAGCCTGAAAGGGATGGATACTTTGAATCAAAATAGATTCATAAGTATTTAAATCCTTCAATTCTGAAGGTATCTCAACCAATTCCGGATTATTATGAACTGCCCTAGTAGGCATCTGGTTTTGATTTAATTTATTACAACAATAAGTACACACACGTTGATCCACTCCCAAATCAAAACAATTTTCTACCATCAAGTATGTGGCAAAATCCTTCCATTCACTATTATTTTCCCTTTCAGTTTTTGCATATAAATCCACTAACTTAGTCTGATTCTTATAATAAGTGCGTCGACAACATACACAAGTGAAATTAGGCCTCTCACTTGATTTCATCTGAAACGTGGCAATTTCCTTCTGAAAATTATCTGAACTAGAAACCTGTATATTATCTTCAACATAACCCTCTACTTCTGGGTCAATTTGAACATTCTCATCTCTACTACCAAAGTAACAAAAGTCAATTTCTTCACAAATATTCTTCACATCTATTTCAGAACCATGCAAAAGAGCAGCACATAATTGTTTAAGCATAATTGCTGGACTCTTAGCATAATACAACATTCTCACTAATTTTCTCACTTTATTATGATGCACTGCTAGCATCCTGAAATGATGAAAAACACTCTGGCATACTCTCCTGGAAAGACAAGCCAGTGAATGACCACGCAAACCTGTCATTTGTCTCACTCTGCAAGGATCTAAATCTTGCAACAACTTCATTTTCTGCTTCAAACTTTTCTTATTAAATGTCCGTATAAAATCACAAAGAAAATTGATGGAAACCTGTCGCACACTGCAAATAGAACTACACTTCCAAATGTACACAGGACCCTTAGGACGTCTTCCTAAAACCTCATCACTTAGCGCCTCTTCTGTCTCTGTTGTCACAAGTTGTTCTTTTTCAACTGGACAACCATCCTTCACTTCATAAGCTCGACCACTGGTGTCAACTGCAAACACCAAATCATTATCCTGAAAATAACTCTCCTCATTAAAAAAAGCCTCACAACTAGAACTATGCATCCATTCTCCGGAAAAAACTTCACAAAAGTTAGTACGATTTACTACTCTCTTCCATCTACTTTTAGTTTTGAAATCAGAAATTACCTTGCTTAGTTTCCTAATTCTATTGATTACCAAAATAAACAGCTTTCGCTTAATTTCAAAAGCATGATCAATAATTTTCTCTACATTTTTCTTCTTCTTATAAAATGCCGCTTTCTGTTGGCCTTTTTTTTAATATTTTTCAATAAATTAACTATTATCCTATTACGGAACATTCAATGTCGAATGTCCCTAAACTGTTGTTTCCTTCTACTATCATGCACAGAGTTATCTCTTCCTCTACCAGTAACATTTTTGATGGGTCTCTCCTTTCCATTTAAATTGCTTTTCTTTTTGAGGACTGAAACATTTTTTGTAAAAATACTTTTGTTATGACAAATATTTCTTAAGAATGATTTCGTGCTCTTACCCGGACCTTTCTTGGTGTTTTGACAAGTATTTGGGGAAGAGGACTGCTGCAATAAAACATCATCCTGCTGTCTTTGACGTTTTCTCGCCTTTCTCATTCTGTTTTTTGTAGGCATTTTCCAAACTATGAAAGAATCTACAGTTGAATCTGTGGAAAAATGTATTAAAAAAATGTTATTAACCACTATTACCAAACAGTTAATGAATAACAGTCATCTAAAACTTAATGCCCTACTAATTATTTAACATAGCAAATCTTTTGCACCAGCACTGCATCACAAAAATGACACTCAATGGTACAAAACAGGCATAGAACAATCATAAATCTCTCCCTAATATTTTTAATGATTAATTCAGGATGACGATAAGATGTAGCTTATCTAAAGGTTTGTTTAGGCCCAGATAAACCTTGCTATTAGCAAGGTTTATCGCAAATGCGATAAAAACGGCCGCAATGCATGAATATCGCTGAAAAGTCAACGATATTCATGCATTATCCAACAAATGCTCTTAGCCATGTTATCCACCTTCCATTGAATAACATGGCTAAGAACTGCTCGCAAATGCAAAAAAAAACGGCCACAATGCAAGAATATCGCTGAAAAGTCAGCGATATTCATGCATTTTCCAGCAAATGCTCTTAGCCATGTTATCCACCTTCCATTGGATAACATGGCTAAGAACTGCTCGCAAATGCAACAAAAAAAACGGCCGCAATGCATGAATATCGCTGAACAGTCAGCAATATTCATGCATTTTCCAACAAATGCTCTTAGCCATGTTATCCACCTTCCATTGGATAACATGGCTAAGAACTGCTCGCAAATGCAAAAAAAACGGCCGCAATGCATGAATATCGCTGAACAGTCAGCGATATTCATGCATTTTCCAGCAAATGCTCTTAGCCATGTTATCCACTTCCCATTAAATAACATGGCTATGAACTGCTCAGGGCCCCATGAGGAACCCTATCCATTTTAAAAGGAAAACATAACATCAAAGACACTCAAATGCCTTATAAATATGGCCCAAAACAACCTATGAAGCTCTAACAGTACATATCCAGAAATGTAATCGATTTCAAAATTCGTTTTTAAACACAGCATATAAATCAATTGTATACCTGCATTCATGAAGAAATGACTGAAAATGTCCTTGAGACACATGAAAGTGTTTTCTGGAATGCCCTCGCACCATTTTTGGGACACTATTAACATGGCTAGGTAACTCCCATAATCAAAATCTAAATTTGCCCAGCGCAATTGGGAGCGTATTTAAAAGACACTTGCCCCATGAAGAACACTTTCCATTTAAAAAGGTAAACCACAATGCAAGAATATCGCTGAAAAGTCAGCGATATTCATGCATTTTCCAGCAAATGCTCTTAGCCATGTTATCCACCTTCCATTGGATAACATGGCTAAGAACTGCTTGCAAATGCAAAAAAAACCGGCCGCAATGCATGAATATCGCTGAACAGTCAGCGATATTCAAGCATTTTCCAGCAAATGCTCTTAGCCATGTTATCCACCTTCCATTGGATAACATGGCTAAGAACTGCTCGCAAATGCAAAAAAAAACGGCCACAATGCATGAATATCGCTGAACAGTCAGCGATATTCATGCATTTTCCAGCAAATGCTCTTAGCCATGTTATCCACTTCCCATTAAATAACATGGCTATGAACTGCTCAGGGCCCCATGAGGAACCCTATCCATTTTAAAAGGAAAACATAACATCAAAGACACTCAAATGCCTTATAGATATGGCCCAAAACAACCTATGAAGCTCTAACAGTACATATCCAGAAATGTAATTGATTTCAAAATTCGTTTTTAAACACAGCATATAAATTAATTGTATACCTGCATTCATGAAGAAATGACTGAAAATGTCCTTCAGACACATGAAAGTGTTTTCTGGAATGCCCTAGCACCATTTTTGGGACACTATTAACATGGCTAGGTAACTCCCATAATCAAAATCAAAATTTGCCAAGCGCAAGTGGGAGCGTATTTACAAGACACTTGCCCCATGAAGAACACTTTCCATTTAAAAAGGTAAACATAACATCAAAGACACTAAAATGCATTCTAAATATGACCCCAAACAACCTATGAAGCTCTAACAGTACATATCCAGAAATGTAATTGATTTCAAAATTCGTTTTTAAACACAGCATTTAAATCAATTGTATACCTGTTTTCAAGAGGAAAGAACTGAAAATGTCCTAGAGACACAGGAAAGCGTTTTCTTGAATGCCCTACCACCATTGTTTGGACATTATTAACATGGCTATGTAACTCCCATAATCAAAATCTAAATTTGCAAAGCACAAGTGGGAGCGTATTTACAAGAAATTTGCACCATGAAGAACGTAAAATAGCATAATAGACACTCAAATGCCTTATAAATATGGCCCAAAACAACCTATGAAGCTCTAGCAGTACATATCCAGAAATGTAATTGATTTCAAAATTCGTTTTTAAAAACAACATATCTGTTTCAGCTTACATAACAGACCATGGAATGGGCTCCATGTAGCACAATAACTTGTGTTACTGCATGCCAGAATGCTACACCGAATATGCAATTACAATTTCTCAAAGTAACAAAATCTATTTCTATATCACTACAGACAAAGCCACAGTTTAAAAACACAGCTTTCTTCATCATTTTCTCCTTAATTCATACTATTCTCTCTCTAAAATAAATAAATCTTTTCTCACCTTAGCAAATATTTTTTAAGTTTTGAAAACAGTCTCAGAAATACACCAAATTGTCTTCAGCAGAAGAAAAACGATGCACTCCAGAGGCTGCAGCTATTGAAAGCACAGAAAAACAGATATTCATTTCACATATCTCTCATATTAGCCAATCATAACTCTTCCCTCACTTTTTTCAAATCAAAACCCTTCCCCCCTCTGCCCTCTCTGCCTTTTTTCCATAGCAACCACCTCCTGGAAGACCTCTCATGTTTGCAAATTCACACAACAATGTTTCAATTGAACTCTGAACTCTCAGTGCACCTGCGTATCCAGTGCAATCTTTCATTAAATGTTTCTTCCTTGACCATTCAAATTACATCTTTCAAAGAACACATCCATGCACCCTAACTTTCTGTTTTCAGAAATGGAAATGCACCAATCACTGCTAATGATTCATTAGCATTGGAAATCCACAGTTTTTTTTCTTTACAAACTCCTACTATTTCAACTGCCCTTTCATTACCACACTTCATCTGACTGCAGAACAACCTTCTCCCACCATGTTTAAGGTCTGGATTGTTGGACATAGTTACATCCACTGGGCTCAAAGGTATGCTGAGAACAGAAATTTACACAACCTCAATTTACAGGATGTGGAAATTGAGTGGTTGGGCCAAAGAGGATTAAAATGTCACCAATTGATACCATTGGTGAAAACCTTTATGCATTTGCCAAAACCTGACCTGTTAATAGTGCACTGTGGAGGTAATGATTTGGGCACTTTGACAGGGGTAGGTCTGGAAATGCTTTTAAAGGACACCTTGGAGCAATTAATGGCACTTTTTCCTCAAACTGCTTTGGTATATTCCAATATATGCCAAAGACAGAAATGGAGGTGGTCCAACCAATTTTCTCCACAAATTGAGAAAGCGAGGAAGCATGTAAACAAATCTGTTTCAGCTTTCATGAGAGACCATGGAATGGGCTCTCTGTACAACAATAACTTGCGTTACTACATGCAAGATATCTACAGAGGAGATGGAGTTCACTTCTCAGATGAGGGCAACAGAATTTTCATTCTGAATTTAAGACTGTGCATTGGTACCTACTTATAAGTACCTAAATGTACCATAAACCCAAAAGCTCTTCTCAGAGCTACCCTTCATCTGATCACACACTTTTATTATTTTTTTTCTAACTTTTTTCTGTAATTTTCAACAAACTACGCTCAAAGAGCGCTATCCGGTACGCGAAATGGAAAGCTAACCGCGCAAAATTTAAAAAAAAAATGTTTTTTCTTCGCACATATTGTCCTCCTCAGCCACCCTCAGAAAACGTAGGGGGGCAAACTACTTGTACCATGCCCCCTTCTACCCATTCAGAACATTATTTACCCTCCATTTTATACCTTGATGCGACCGAAACACAAAATGGTGGACTCCCGTTACGCTCCTAGTTCGCGGACCGGACCGCTTTCCGGGAAGCGGTCTAAAAAAAAGGTGGGAAAGTGATTCACAGAAAAACGACTAGAGACACTCTCACCAAATATAAATTAGCTCATACTACATAACAATCCCTTTCATTTTCACAAATTTGATTGAAATTTAATTTAGCCATTTAGCCTGTAGACCTCTCCAAGTACCGTGAGGTAAATTACTTCACAAAACACATCTGAAGTGTTGGAATTGACAACCAATGAAAATGTTACTTTCATTTTCTACTTTTACTACCTGACATTTGATTGGTTATATACTTGAATATATATAAAGGAAGAGAAGGAAACACAGCTATTTTGACTGCTACTTCTTGTTGTACATTACAATTGAATTATCACTAAACTCTTCAACTTGTTTGTAAAGGTAAGTTGTTATTTTTAAAACTGAAGTATATTGTACACTATAACTTAATATAGTAGACTTTTTCTGCTAGATATACACTATCCCTCTGTACTAGTAATGTATTTAGATAGACTTCTCTGTTATAGTTATGAATGGAGTTGACTTGTCTTGGTTAAATCACATACACTTTTTTATAGTCCTATTTCCACTCTGATACTATACACTGCCCAAAGATAAATTCACTGATAAAAAATGCCTATCTAAAATTATTCCCAACAGTGCCCTATCTCTACTAATATATATTTTTTTAATCCAAATTTCAGGCAAAATGGAAGGTGAAAACCAAGTTTCTTTTGAAATGGACCTGCAAGAGAGCAGCCAGGAATTGATTGAACAAATTGACATGGAATTTATGGATGAAAGCTTGGATAATGAACTGCTGCAATGTGTCCAAGCAGTAGATGCCCTCCTTGCAAATGAGGACATTTTACAACCCCACAGCTTGCAAACAATATTTCAAGAAAATAATGACATTTCAGACACTGAAATGTTAGAAAGTTTAATAAATTATGAAAAACAATAAAAATTTAAAAAAAAATTAAAAAAAAGAAAACAAAAAAAAAACAAAAACAACAAACAAAACAACAAACAATTAACATTTAGTCTTTGAAAAGTATATCATTCTATTATCCTTAAAGTACGCTGCCTAGAACGCTTTCCGGTTCGCGTACTAGGCGCTCATCGCGAAAAAAAAAAAAAGAAAACATTTTTTTGAACCCTGCTGGGCCCTTTTAAAACCTCCACATAAAACCTAGGGGGTCAGGGAGGATCTACTATGCCCCCTTATGGAAATTTCGCCCTTTGTTTTGGCCTCCTCTTATCTCTCGATCCTACCGAGAGACAAGATGGCGGCCGCACCGGACTGTTTAGAATGTTGACAGACACCGAAGAGCCAATCAGCTTTCCGTGCGCAAAGTTCCGTTACGCGAAAAGTACGCGAACCAGATCGCTGCCCGGAGCGCTGTTACAGATATATATCTTGATTTAAACGTTAATTTCTCAAAATCCACTGGAGCACATATATTGAGACCTAGCAAAGGCACATCGGCCTAACAGTCCCTACAATTTTGCCAAGTTTCGTGCAAATCCATTCAGCCGTTCGAGCTAAAAGTGAGTCCAACCGCCCTATGGAAAACTCAATGTTAAAAACGCGTTTTGGGACCCCCCTTTTTTCTCAACCCCCCCTTGACGACCCCCCCCCAAATTTCCTGGAGCTGCTCAGAAACAAAATGTGCCATTTTCCTGAAAATTTCAGCCAATTCCGTCCACAAACGCCAAAGTTATTAGGCATAGAATTTTCAGAAATCCCATAGGGAAAAAATCCTAACTATATATACCTACTGGCGACCGCCAGTAGGTAATATATATATATATTCAATGAAAAAACCAAACATCACTGATGACACCACTGATGACATCATCCAGTGGCTGTCTGTTTCTGTAAAGTTAAAATATGTCTTACATATTGAAGAATGAGTGGATGTATAAGTGTCTGGATGAAGAATTTAGTAGGTGCATGACTGACTGTATGAGAGAATGATTAAATGTGTCTCACTGAGTGCATGGGTTAGTGACTAAACTAACTTAATTTGTGCATCATTATATCTGTTGCTCTATGAACTGCTACATGTGTTGATCAGTAGCTATATGAGTAACTGTATGGGTTATTGATTGGTTGTCCAAGTATTTGTATGGGAGAGTGAGTGTGTGTGTGGGGGTGGGTGGGAGGTGTGTGACTCTGTGAATAGATGTATGAGCAGTTGATTCACTAGATGTATGGATTCAAAACTGCATGTGGAAACAGCTGTATGGGTGGTTGACTGTGTACGAGTGTATTGGTGAGTGATTGGTTTCTCAGTGCTACATGTCAAAGTAAGAACATATGTAAAACACAGTACATGTGAGAGTTGACATATATAAATAACTGTGCATAAGAGCCAGTGAATGTGTGAGTGGCTGTATGGATCATTGTGAACTTGTATCAGGGATTGTATAAAAGAGTAAATATGTGTTAGTATATGTTCGAATAAGTAAGGTGTGTATAACTGTATAGTTGAGGAAATGGAGGTGTGATTGATTCTTTGCATGACTGACTAGGTGTGTGAGTAACTCCATGGATGAGTGACAGTCTGTGAGTGTCTGTTTACACTGAGTGTATCTAAGGTTATATCAGAGTCTGAAGAGGTTCATCGTATAATCACACGAATGATGTCATCAGTGATGTGATCAGTAATGTCAAATGAGATGTCATCAGTGATGTCATCAGTGATGTCATCAGTGATGTCACTGACCATGTCATGAATGATGTAATATGTGACATCATCAGCAGTGGATTGCGGGTGCGCGATATATAGTTAGCGCAACTAACTATATATGCGAATTTCAATGGTTTTATGCGAGTAAAATAAAGTTTTGTAAATGCTAATCCCTAACTATATATGGGCTAAAACCTATGGTTTTTTCATTGAATTTCAATGGTTTTTTAATAACAAATATCAAAAGCTGTCAAATGTCAAGTACGTGATAGGTAAAAACATTTTCGTGTTTATGCACGCTGATGTGCTTTAAACGCTGCCCCCCCCCCTCTTTTCTCTTAGAAGTACTCTCTCTTTGCAGATAGTGAAGGGTAGTTAACGCAGGCCTTTGCCCCCGTTGTAATCCGTCGTGCCTGCTTGTCTCTCCATTTGATTGATTGTTATCCAAGCATTTACTATTTTTGAATTTATTCTCTTTGGTTCATTCTCTATTTACTAACAAGCACAAAGCCGCAATACTCTGTTTAGTCTTTGCAGATAGTGAAAAATCGTGTTAAAAAAAAAAAATAATCGAGCAAAATCAGTAGGCCACTAATGGGATCTCTTTTTGACCTCGCTAAAATAGAAACATTAGGAACAACCCTTCATGAGAAATACGAAACTAGTGAGATGAACTGAGCTCCACACCATGATGGCTGCAAGACAGCTCGGCTCCGCCACCCACCCCGCCCAAAATAACGATAAACTCTATGCAAATATTATAAATATATACAACACACCAGCAAAGTAACAGGGTAAAACATTTTATTAAATAACTATTTACATAACTATTTTATACTTTTTGTTGCCTGATCCGGCTAGCTCAATCGATCGAGCATGAAACTCATGCATTCTGATAGCAAGCGTTGCTGCTGATGCTATGCAAACAAAAACTGGTTTTCAGTTTGTACATTCTTCAAGATTTTTCATCCAAGGCTGGTTGAGAGTTTGTAGAACGATGGCTTCAGATTTTCAACATACGGTGTGGTGGCGCGGACTGGGAGGGTGCGCTTGACTTCTGCCCCCTCCCCAAGTCGTGTTGCCCTAGCGTGGCCTAAGATCGCCCCCGACATAGGCGGCCGGCTCCCGGGGTCCGGCGGAACTTTTTGCCTTTTGATGACTCTTCCATTCTGGACCTTATCCCACAATCCGTTTGACCTGAAGACACGCTGTAGTGGGGCGCCCCTTTACCGTTCCAGTTGCCATTCCGCCCGCTTTTGCTACACTGTGCCTCTTCCGCCATTCAGCTGTTTACTGCCCGCTCTTGCGACTACAGCGTCTCGCTCACCATGTAGTTGAGTTGCTCCCGCTCTTGCGATGCAACTATAGGCGGCTGCCAAAGGACTCTCAAAATGGCGGCCGCCTCTTCAGATTTGGGCGTGGTCCACTAAAATGGCCATGGGTCACCTTGGAACTCGGACGCTTGTCTGCTAGGGTTTGGGCCCCATTCTCGAAAGCGTCCACTGAGCCTTGAAGATTCTACAAAAGTCTTGGGGGCCCCCGACTCCCTCAGGCTTCTGGTGGGGAGCGGCTGCCATGATTGCTCGTGGAATGGCCACGACTGAGATACGAGATGGTGGTGCTCTCATGCTAACGCCAGCGTCAGTCTGAAACATCCAGAAACACTGTAGACTACCAATTCGATCAGTTCCGGTAGCGCCCCAACGTGACCCGGTAGGGAAGAACTTGCCCTCCCCTCTTTGACTGATGGTTCTTGTTGCCTGTCCCTTCTGTTGTCATTTAACAGAACTTTTTAGACTGCTGAAAGGGGTTGTGTTCTGACCGCTGGTTGGTGGAGACATTTTGACTATATTCTGGACCTACGTTGTCGCGTAATGCGTTATATGACACGCCGCGTTAGCGCACCCGGAAGTACTCCAGTGCGCGAAGCGCAGCTTCCCGGAAGGGATCCGGGGCGCGGCGCGCAGCGCGTAACGTAAGCATAACAGGTCATGTGACTTGTTAATAAAACTTTTCATTGGTTCATTTTACTTTTGTTATACTAATGATGAAAGGCTTGGTCATATGACCTAAAAATTACGCTTTTTATTGCTTTCGAACATTATTTTTTCTTAAACATATATGTTATAATGTTTCAGGCTAATGTATTTTCCCGGAAAATTTACAACTGTCCTGCAAGTAAAATATATTCCTTTTTCTAGAAAAAGGGCGTTTCTTCGTCCCATGACGGAGCCGTTGAGCAAAAGATGCTCGGCCTGCTGTCTTAGTCGCCGATACGCCTGAATATCAGATTCTTATCGATCACTTTATGTTGCAGGAGTAAAAAACACAACAGCCCTTGACCATTTATCTTTACTGCGTTCCTGCGTATTATACCTTTTATCCGTCATGTAATTGGACTGCTTTATTTCACTTGCCTTTTACTGATTCGAAAACAGTGACTAAAATTAAAAACTTTACCAATGTAAATACTACTACCATGTTTTGTTTTAAAAACCTTTATTGTGAAAATGTCAGTATATAAATACGGGCCTATAACCACGTGGGCCGGCCACGGAGCAAACTGGAATCGTATATGATGAGGAGACATTTACACTGTAGAGGAACGCAACGAGCGGGCCATTAGGTTGCAAGAACTAAGGTGTCTAACAGTTACGGAATCGGTGGACGTACATTTTGTAATTAAAATACGACAGGGCCACTTACAATAAAATTATCTAGATATACATTTGCGGGCAAGTACCATGGGTGACGTTAATTCGAACTTTCAATAGTACAGTAATCAATAACACATCAGAACTCAATATCAATAGAGATGTCGAAATATTCAATCAATTCTCATTCCCGCCTGCCATGTGCTTCAAAACTGCATACGTATCTCGTGATATCAAGGTTGTGCAACCAGTACACAACAAGAAGTTACGAGTCCCATTTATACCAGCGCCATTTTGGGCGAGGCCGGGCAGGTCCAGGATATAGTCAAAATGTCTCCACCAACCAGCGGTCGGACCAGAACCCCTTTCGGCAGTCAAAAAAGGTTCAGTTAAATGACAACAGAAGAGATAGGCAACAAGACCAACAGTCAAAAGAGGGGAGGGCAAGATCTAAAGCCATTGTTCTACAAACTCTCAAGCAGACTTGGATGGAAAAATCCTGAAGAATGTACAAACTGAAAACCATTTTTTGTCTGTATAGCATCACCAGCAACGCTTGAGTCAGCTTTGTGTG
Source organism: Lissotriton vulgaris (assembly GCF_964263255.1). Classification (NCBI taxonomy): domain Eukaryota; kingdom Metazoa; phylum Chordata; class Amphibia; order Caudata; family Salamandridae; genus Lissotriton; species Lissotriton vulgaris. The sequence continues at coordinate 12,541 of NW_028252958.1, forward strand.
AAGCCGCCATTTTGATTCAATCAATAGCGTCCCCCTGCACACATTCAGGGACCTGGTCGTGTCTAAAGGTTAAACGGATTGTGGGACAAGATGCAGAAAGGAAAAGGAAAAAAGTTCCGCCGGACCATGGAACTTTCGGCGCAGCATTGCAGGATGGCCACACCAGTGCGGCAACTTGCTAGACACCACCTCGGTGCCATCCAGATCTCGGCGCGTTGTGCTTCCTTCGGCCTACTGTAGCCGCAAGTGCGGACGCAACTCAGCTGGATAGCGAGTGAAACACCAAGGGGCGCCCCACTGCAGCCGAGGAGCCTCCATCTTGGGGGCGACGCACAGCATCACATTGCTTTCTCAAACAGCCCCCACTGACTGACGCGACCTCACAGGCCAACGGGGCGCCCCACGCCGAATTTCGGCGCAGCATTGTAGGATGGCCACACCAGTGCGGCAACTTGCTGGA